>NC_133779.1:5084706-5112836 GCF_003597395.2 Chelonoidis abingdonii
GAACGAGTCGCAGCAGAGACATCGGAGCCTGTAAGGCATAGTGAATGCTGTTGGAAAGTAGCCAAATAATAAAAGGTGCGGGTGCATTTAATCACCAGTGAATCCTCTGGAGGAAACGGTAGTCTTTCATCGGTATGCAAAGGGACAGAGTTGGGAAGAAGGAACTGAAGGGCGGCTGGGTCGGCAGGGGTATATATCCGGCACCATAGCGGCGCCACTCCAGGGGGCGCCCTGCCGACCCACCGAGTGTTGCTAGGGTAAAAATCTTCCGACGAACGTGCACGCGGCTCGCGCACACCTAACTGGAATGGATATGAGCAACACATCTCGAAGAACAACAGTTACAAAGGTGAGTAACCGTCTTTTTCCCTTCTAATCAACCCTGTGTGTCTGTACAGGAGGCATTTCCGCTTCTCTTTCCCGGTGGTGGACTGGCTTATTTCCTCTGCAACTGGCACGGGACCCAGCTTCCCTTCCCCCCAGCTGCACTACTGCTAGTGGACATATTTTTACTGATGCTGGGAGCTTGCTTCTGCCCTATTCTCCCTCCAGCATCTCTCTGATGGCTAGATGGATTTGTTTTTACCACTCTCACACTGTTTGGGAGATGACAGCCCTTAGACAGGATCCCTGGGGTGCAGCCTGGGACTGTGGGACCACTGTGCCGCCTTAACTCTCCTGCCTGGGCTGTCTCTCACAATGTTTTGCTAGTGACAAACAGCAAACCCCTCCAGGCATTGTGATCACTCAGCACAACCACAGGTGGAGCCCCATACCCGGCTAGATTGCATGAGCTCCCAGAGCCACTCATGAATCACACAGAGAAAGGCACCAGCCCAATCCCCCCAGCTCCTGGCACTGGACCTTAGGAATATACCATTCTGCACTGCTCAAGACAAACAGTGCAAGTTTATTAATGAGTTCAGCACTTCATCAATGGAAAGTGGTTGCATCTAAAAGTGCAACAAAACCAAGGGTTCATAGGCAAGAACTGATGCTAGGGTTAAGGAAATATGCTAAAATGCAGGGAATCTCCGCAGGAGTGGGCACTCGCATGCACCTAATTCCCCTCAATTTCCTGCAAGTTAGGTACCTAAATAACTTTGAGGAGCTGGGCCAAGCCATTTCTGCAAAAGCTTCCTGTCCATGCCATGAGCCTCCATTTATTTATTCTCATTCTAGATTTCTAACTAGGGCTCCATCATTACAACATTGTGGATTTCTTTACAGCAAGGAATGGAGAGAACTGCCCTGGTGTGTATCAGGGATGTTTTCTGACATATCCCAGGGGCAGCTATCAGTTGGGGAGAGTTTTAAACACAGCACTGCTGAGTCTGGGGGTTACCATGGAGCTCCAAAGCGATATCTGATTGCAAAGATCAAACTGGTTCCCATTTGGGCTCAGATCCTCAACAGTTCAGATTCCCCAGGCCAGAAGTGACTATTGGAATCACCTCGCCTGACCTGCTGGAGAGCACAGGCCAGAGAACTGCCCCAAAATAATTCCTAGAGTGGAGCTTTTAGAAAAAAAAAAAATCCCATCTGGATTTAAAAACAGTCAATGATGGAGAATCCACCACGGCCCTGGATAAGCATAATTACTCGCGGTTAAAAATGTATTTCCACTCTGAATCCATCTAGCTTCAGCTTCCAGCCCTTGCGCTGTGGTAGGCGTTTCCCTGCTAGATTGAAGGGCCAGTCATTAGCTATTTGTTTCCCATGTAGTCTGAGATCAAGTCACCCGTAACCTCTTTCCGTAGGCTGTAGGTGTTTGCTAGGTAAGGCAGGAGTATAAATTAATGCAGTGAGCCGACAGGCCTCCAAGGCAATACCTTAGGTAAACTAAGCAAGGCATATAGCCCCCAAAACCTTCACATGAGCAGCTAACCTTAGGAGTGACCCTGGCTCAGAAGATCTCACAGGACAGAACACTGTGGTGACTAAACTGGTCTCAGGTAGTCACGAGATGCTCCGTTTCTATCAGCTTGGGGGGCTATTTTAAGTTAGGAACACCAGCAGATGGCTGCCATGGTTACTAATTGGCATATATGCTAATAAGCGTGAGGTAAACAGGCTAGCAGCGTATGGGAGAAGGGCCCCACAAGGGGGAGAAGCCCCTACTGAACATTAGGCAGTGTGGTGTTTGTGTAACACCGTTTAGAAGTTGTATCCTGGCCTGAGTTTCTTGGGACATGTAACTCCTGGGAGATGCCAGGGTTACGACCACTGGTGACAGTGACGAGGATAATAACTAACACTTCAGGCTGTTCAGCAAGAGATGGTGCGAGTATATAGATGCTCAAATGCACTTTCTGTATTATCTCAACCTATCTCGCTGGCTTGGCGTGTTTGCAATTTTACTAGTCGTGTTAATAAAACGAATGCGAGTGTTGCAACCGAGCACACCTGGGTTCCCAACTGAATTTTCATTTTAATAATATTGGGCCGGCGCTGGAGATAAGAACCTACCAGACCTCAGAGTGTTAATGGGGAATTATTAATTAATATAATTAATAAACAATCAATAGGTCAGGCAACAGTTAAGCTAAATATAGTTTGAGCTCCTGGAGTCTGTCGCTGTAAGGCAGGTTTTCTAATCTCTTAATCGTTCTCGTGGTTCTTCTCTGACCCCTCTCCAGTTTATCAACATCCTTCCTGAATTGTGGGTACCAGAACCAGACACAGGATCCATCAGTGGTCACACCAGTGCCAAATACAGAGGGGAAATAAATAACCTTTCTGCTCCTACTCAAGATTCCCCTGCTGATGCATCCAAGGATTGCATTAGCCCTGTTGGCCAAAGCATTGCTCTGGGAGCTCATGTTCAAGTGATTGTCTGTCCCCCTGCCCAAAATCTTTTTCAGAGTCACTGTTTCCCAGGCTAGAGTCCCCATCGTGGGAGTACGGCCTGCATTCTTTGTTCCCAGATGTACACATTTACATTTAGCCATATCAAAATGCCTATTGTTTGCTTGTGCCCAGCTTACCAAGTGATCCAGTTCGCTCTCTATCAGTGACCTGTCCTCTTCATTATTTACCACTCCAATTTTTGTGTCATCTGCAAACTTTATCCGCAACGTATGTTTTCCTCCAGGTCACTAATAAAAACATTAAATAATGTTTAATAACATTAAATACACTTGTGCAAGGCTGATTCCTGGCTTACAGTTACATGTTGACACCAATCAGTGAGCCAACTTTTAATTCATTGAAAATTCATTTAATTCATTATAGCTTTCTAGTTTTTTACTCAAAATGTCATGAGGTACGAAGTCAAATGCCTCACAAGAAATCTGTTATATCAACACTGTTATCTTTATCGACCAAACTTGTTTTCGCATCAAAAAAAGGTATCAAGTTAGGTTGACAAGATCTATTTTCCATAAACCCATGTTGATTGGCATTAATCATATTACCCTCCCACATCAGCCACTCTATTTTGCCTGGGATTGATATGAGACTGACAGGCCTATAATTATCTGGGTCATCCTATTTACCTTTTTAAAATATTGGTACAATATTAGCTTTCTTCCAGTCTTCTGGAACTTCCCCAGTGCTCCAAGACTTAGTGAAAGATATTATCATTGAACAGTATTTAGATTCCTAACTTCTACTGAAATTAATGAGTTAGGTGCTTAAATATTTTGAGGATCTGAATTCAAGGAGGTTGAGATTCTCTGACATTGTTCACAGCCCCATATGCGATCAAAACAAAGGCTGAACCAGATGGCAGGAGATGCCAAGAAAATCAGATGGGGAAATCACTTTGAGTTTAATGATTATTTAAAATAACCCCCTTGGTGGACTTTGTCCTGAACTCCGCAAACGAAGGGACTAGGTATACAGTCCTTCCTGAGGCAGAACTTCCATTGACTTCAAGGCAGTGTGGGTATGGGGAGCTTGCTGGAAACTGTTGCTTCCTGTCTGATCTGCTTAAAAGGATAATATACTTGAAGTGGGGTCAGCATACTTAAAGGGGGAATGCACTTTGGAAGGTCAGCACCTGTGCAGCCATGCATGCGCTGTCAGGAGGAGGGAGTGGTGCACTCCAGCTGGAGAGCATGGGATCATCATGCTCAGTTTTTGCAGGGAAGTGTTTGCAGCTACTGCTCTGCATCTATTGCGTTTCCTCCCTCCTGCCTCAGTCCATGCTGCCCTGTAGAGCGTGAAGCTACATTAACAACAGTGTATTAACCCTTGAGGGCTCAGCCAAGTGCTGGTTCATCATTTAGCAGCAAGGCATTCCCTGGGAACTATCCCACCACCTCAACCAAGCTTCACAGTCATTCATTGCTGTGTACAATATTCAACTGTCTGTTTGAAATTGTTTAAAATTTATACTGTAGGTGTATAGAATGTCTTTTGTTTGGTGAAAAAATATCCCTAGAACCTAACCCCCCCATTTACATTAATTCTTATGGGGAAATTGGATTCGCTTAACATCATTTTGCATAACGTCGCATTTTTCAGGAACCGAACTACAACGATAAGTGAGGAGTTACTGTACTGAATCCGCAGCTCCAGGAATTGTGACTGGGTGAAAATCTCATGTTTCACTGAAAAATAAAAAAGTGTCTGTCCCTCATACTTGCACAGAAAAGCTTGAAAACCTGATCCAAGGGCCCCCTAAAGGCCTAATAACCAGAAAGCAGAGTAAAGGAACCCAACGTTTACTATTCTTTAAAATCTCACGAGTCTTACGCCACTTTTTAAGCACGTGGGGCTGGCGATACTGGCTGCTGGACCAGATTTTCTAGAAGTGTATTCAAATTATATTAAGAACTTTGCCTTTCAGCTGAAGCTCCGCTGCTTTACACACATGACGCAAGCCTCATGCTTCCCCGTGGGAGAGGGAGGGAAGTATCATTAGCTCCATTCTACAGGTGAGAGGAAGTAAGCTGTCCCACGCGTCACACAGGGAGTTAGAGAATATAACCTGGGTCTCCTAGCTCACATTTGGATGCTTCCCCTGACGAACGGGCAAATGCCTGAGATTTCCTTGTTATTAAATTCTCGCATTTCTGTTACTCCTGACGCCGTCCATGACTAAAACAAAGGGTTAATAAACTCAATTTCCTTTACACTGTGGAGGCAGTTTAGTTACGTTTCTACACTTTGCTCAGCTTGGGGCAACAAAACGTGGCTGGTCATTTTCACTTCTTGTTTAGAGGCAGCTTTGGTTCCTCGTTCTCCCACACCAATCCCACGCTGCCCTGTTTGGATTCCCAGAGCTATAACAGGAAGGCTTAAACTAAACCGAAACATCTCACTGAATCTTTACATGAGAACATTTCAACTCCTGGCTGTACAGATCGTCACCTTGTCCTTTCCTTTTTCCTCAACCCGGGCATGGGCAGCTAGGCCTAGGGGGTGGAGCCAATGTCAGATGCCAGCAACCAGAGCCGAGGATCAGAGCTGCAGTCAAATGCCAGGATAGGGAATGGGCTGCAGCAGGGCTGGGGAGAGGCTAGGAAGGGGGATTTGCCTTTCACAACTTCCTGGTGTTCCCTCCAGGCTTAAGCAGGGGGCCTGGACCAATCAGGGACTCTGGGAGCACATCCTGTGGTGCTTGGGCCCACAGCCTGTGGATTGCTGCTCAGCCAGAGCTCTCATGTGGCTGTCTGAATGCAGCAGTCGTTCAGGGACCAGCAGACCCATGTTCTAGAGCTGCAGATCCTCCCACAAACTACCTGCTGGGCCTCGATTCCGTGGGACTGCACCATTTTGAAGGGGTAAGTAAAAGACCTTGCTGTAAAGGCGTGAAACAGAACCAGCTGTGGTTATAAATATGTCTGCAATATCCCATGCTGGGCTCTTGATTCTCTGGGGTCACTTACAGCCAGTCATCATAAGAACCACACTTTGCAAATCTAGGATGAGACTCTATTCTGAGCCCTGCCGAAGTCGATCGCTGAACTCGCAAGACCTTCAGTGAGAGCAGGATGGGTCTCAAAGTGCATCACCAATACTGAACAGCTGCACCTCGCTGTCAAGCTTCCTCTCAGGCCTAGGCCTCAGGCAAGGCAAGTAAATTCCCATTTGCTGCTGCGGTTCAAGCTAAACATGTTACAGTGATGGATAAGAGGGTTGGACAGAACCTATTGGATCAATTAGTCCCCTCCCCCCTCTCTTACGGTGTAGATCCCCAGCTGCCGCCTGTCATCGATTGTAAGCTCCTGTCTCTCTCTAGTGCCAGCAGCTTCAGAGTCTCCCAAAGCAGGGCAGAGCCTCACTGACTAATTAATCTCCCTTTTCAGGTGCTTCCTTCTAGTTAGCCTGAAGTTGTTTGTGACCCCACAGCTGTCCCCCCACTTTAAGCCTCAGATGGGTAACAGATCCCTAGCCACTAAATGAGGCGGCAAGGGGGACAGGCATTAAGTTGGTACTCTTCCCGCTGATCGAAAACAGCTGTGGCTTCTCACATCCTCTCAGAGAGCAGCCCCAAAACCAATTCATGAACTGCAGACCTTTGCTAGAAAGCAGAGAGTTCCACCAGTGACCCAGTGAGTCTGGGAGACGTGCTGAGGCAGTATCTCCATGAGGTCTCCCCTGGGTTGCTTTGTTAATTGTCCTGTCTTTGTGTTCAAAGTGTCTCACCTCCAAATGGCCACAAGCCCTTTGGACAATCCCCCCAGCCCCAAAGGTGAGCGTAAACTCTCCTGGCTTCAGTGGGCCGTACTAGCAGCAATGAGCAGACAGCTCCCCTAGCAGCAGCATGGTTCACACCTGTTGGCATCAGTGATATGTTCAAGAGAGAGATCCCTGCTCCCTGGGCCTCTGAGTCTGATGCTCTCTTGGGCCCCAGTGCAGAGGTAGAAGCCAGAGTCCTTGCCTATTTCCCCTTATCCAGCTTCTTCCGGGCTGGGTTTGGATACTCTGGATTCTCAATCACACCTGCGCCGAACTTCAGCTCCAAAAAGCTCCGGTAGTTGTTGGGAGCCAAAGCCGTGAAGCCAGCAAACGGCAGGGGTAACAGGGGCTTGAGGAAGTGCTCCGGGAACTCCATGTCCTGCCGGTGGTCCATCCATGTGTCCTTGGTCATCAGCCCGTTCTTGGGGTAGAAGGGCCAGAGGTCAACATGCAGGTGGTTGTGCTCGCTGTACTGCACACGGTAGAAGTCGCCCTCGATGGCCTTCTCCCAAACAAAGCCCTTCTCGTCCACGATGGAGCCAGACTCTACGTTCCTGAGGAGGTCGCAGTTGGGAATGTCCTCCAGGTATATCCCTAGATCCACGTCATAATCCCATGGGATGATGTCCTGATGTCGGGCAGCTCCTAGGAGCGTCCCGCCTTCCAGCCAGTACCGCACCCCGGAGGTCTCCAAGATGTTGATGACGTACTTTGCCGTCTCCCTCAAGGCCTGTAGACAGCAAGGCGGGGTCCAGCGGTTCTGGTACAGATATTCCGGCGTATCATCATGGACGGTGCCGAAGCAACGCGGCGTGTCTTTGCTGCACCCAAACCACTGCTGCTTCCCATCCTCCAGGAGAACCCGCTTGATGCCAAAGTCTCGGAAGAGTTGCAGCCGGCTGGCTTTGGCACGGTTCTCTGCCTTCCATTGGTTGTGAGAGGAGCTGAGCAGAGGCTGGTGGGCTGAGGAGAAGGAGACGTCAAGGATTCGGACCGTCCAGTCCCGCAGCGATGTCTGGATGAAGAGGGAGGTCAGCAAGGGCTTGGCCAAGGGAGTGGAAAGGTTGAAGAGATCCTTTGTGCGTAGCAGAATCACGGCGTCTCCCTTCAGAGCTGTGCAGAGCCTGGTGGATGGCGCTATGCTGTATTCGGCAGTCCACTTTCTAAGGCTGACCTTTAGGTTCAAGCACTGGAGGGGAGCAAGGGACTGCACAGGTGCTGCCACCATTTGAACTCTGCCCTGGTTGGCTTTGAACTCTTCTAACATACGATCCAGCTGCCTTGTGGAATCAACCTTGACTCCATCAGGCACCAGGGCCACATACTCCGTCTTCACGTACATCTCAGGCCTGCACACATGAGCAGGCTGGTCAGGGGCTGGCTTGAGGATCACGAGCTGGACGTTGGGAGCATCCAGTAATACAAGCGGAGGGTACGGCAAGGTATCTGCTGCCACCATGACTGGCTGCTCCGGCTTCTGTTTCAGGAAGGACTGCACCACATCAGGGACGTAGTTCTCAAAGTCTTCGAACTCCCTGATGATGATGGTCACCCCAGGCCTCTGGGGGACAGGCAGCAGCCGGGAGCTAGGCTGGACATGGTCTCTGTGTCTGTGCAACATCCGCTGCTGCAGCCTTGAGACGTAGTACAGTATCAGCAGATTGATGACAATGGCGAGCGCTAGGACCCCCTGACAGAACGTGATGCGCATCTTGCGAGGCAGCTGGGTCTGTTCACCTGGGGAATGATGTTATGTGGCTGTGGTCTCTGCACAAGGCAGCCAGCAGTCATTGCTTCCCCAGGAGGCTCTGGGCTCACCCATCCCAACACAGCTCACTTGCTGGTCACCCTGGAAAGAAATTCACATGGACTGTGAGTGCCAGGGATGTTTGCGGCTAAGGAAAGCCTGCGTCCACTGCTCAGGGGCTGCCTCCCCAATCCTATAATTGGAGTGGGGGCTACTAGACTAGCTGGAACAAAGGGTTTAAAATAAATGGTCCGATTAAAGACAGATGCTCCCCCCAGCTGACTGCCACAAGAAACACAGTTCCCTGATTCTTCAGGTTCACCCGAGGGCATCTCTAAATTAAATCTCTCCACTGTCCCACACTAAGATTGCATGGTCTAGTGCAGTGGTCCCCAACGTGGTGGGCGCCATGGCACTTGCTGGGGCATTTATGTGTGCCTGCCTAGTGCCCAGCAGGGGAGAGAAGCCACAGCCCTGCACCTGCCGGGGACAGAGAACTGAGGCTGCGGGCATGCTGTTCTTTGTTCCCGGCAGGTGCTGGGCCTGCCTAGTGCTGAGCAGGGGAGAGAAGCTGGGGCCCTGCGCCTAATGGGGACAGAGTACTCCGGGGCTGCGGGCACCGGTGTTCTCTGTCCTCACGACTTCTCTTCAGTTTTAATCTGGATTCATATATTATGATAAGCTAAGAGGTGAAAACATTATTTAAATATGCTGGTTTTTTGTATTATTTAATGTACAAATACAAAATAAGCCTTGAAAAATTGTTGGTGCCCGCCACACTCTTCTGAAAACATGAATGTACTACTGGCCACAAAAAGGTTGGGTACCACTGGTCTAGTGGCTAGAGAAGGGCCAGGGACTCAGGACTCCTGTATTCTGTTCCCACCTCTGCATCTGAACCACTGTGCATCCTTAGACAAGTGACTGCCACTCTGTGCCCGTTTCCCCAGTCAGTAGCAGAACCAGGAATAGGCTGCAGGAGTCCTGTCTCCCAGTCCCTCCCTCAAAAGCGGTGTTCAGATTCCAGTCTGAGCCTCTCTCAGTCTGTGTTTATTGGCTGGTTATCAGCACAGCTCGGCTACGGAGCAAAGCCAGCCAGTCAGTGCAGGTTGGAACTGGCTAACCGAACTGCCACTCCCAAAGGAGCTGCAGCCAGTGGAAAGGACAGACCTCAGTATTGTAGGCATGTCTGAACTCGGGATTGCTCCTCAGGCACCTGGAGCTTCCGTCTTGCTGGGAAAATAGGAGCAAGGAGACCACCCAAAAGTTCTGAATCGTTGCACACAGCTTCTCAACCTGCATTAACTGCTAAAGTTCCCAGAACAACAGATGTGCCATGTCAAGGAGGCTGCTTTATTTAATCTTGTTTGGATCAAGCTTGCTCATTTCCCCAGGGGGATCAAGGTGTCCATTTTAAGCACTAATTTCTCTGCAAATCCACCTTCCCCTGGTGGGAAAGGGGTGGGCAACATAGAGCACAGTACCTTGCACAACAAAAGCCCAGTTATCAGGAAAAGAAAACCCAACTGCCCTCCTAACCTGGGGGCACTGTTACAGGCAGGCCTGCTGAAAACAACTTGGGGCTCTGGTACATCATGTTCACTGGGGTCCCACCTCCTTCCGTTTTGCTTTATTTACACAGATGGTTTTTTTGGGGGGGGTCCCCATGTGCTTGAGTTCCTGCTACAATTGTCCACCCTTTCACTCCTTCTCTCGTCAGCCCTAGGAATACCGCTCTGCTCTTTAAGGAGCCAGTCTGTCAGTAACACACCCTGCATCCCAGGAGAACTCTGTTAATGCAACTATAGCCCCACACCCTGTAGGTTTAATCACCAGGATCTCCGTCCCAAGTCGCATGAGACAACCCCAAGCCCCAAAGCTAAGACCCAGATCTGAACTTTCTCAAAGTTTGGGGGTGTCTCATTTGGGGGTTCTGGTCTGAGCTCAAGTCTAATCTACCACGATGCTCTCAGCAAATGGCTCGTGGCAGCTGCTCGCCTCCAATCCCATTGTTAAGGAGCTAAAGCTCTGAATGAGACCCACGGCAACAGATAGAGCCTGGGGTGGAAACATCCTCCAGATTCTAAGTCAGAAATCCCTATTTTTGTGGGACTTTTGAGGAAGCAGTGTTCTGTACTCCCTCTGCTGGCTGAGCTGCAGCATCCAAGTAACCAACATCGTCCCCCCATCCCTGAGTTGTGCACATTCCTAGTGATAACCATGCTCAAACAAGGAAGCCAAGCAGGCAGATTTCCTTTGTTGCCTTGGAGGGTTTAGGAGCTCACAATGCGATCACTTTCCTTTAGTTAAAGCTACTCTCCAGCCAGTAGGTCAGCGAGCTCCTGGAGCAGCCACACAGTTTAAAGCTGCTGTGCCTCACTGTGCTTCTTCAATGCTGCTCCAGCCTCGAGATGCAGGAATTTAGGAACCAAACCTAGAAAGAGGCAAATGTCACGCAGCGATTCAATCAGGGGAGCTGGAAGTCAGTGTTGGCTTAGTGGTCAGAGCAGGGTGTCCTCCTGCATCCCATTCCCACCTCTGCCACTGATTCACTGCGTGGCCTTAGACGCAACTCCTGAGTTGTCTGCACCTATCTTCCTGGCTATAAAATGCAGGAATCTTTATCTCCCCACCTTCTTTTGGGAGATTCAGCTAGGAGAGCTCTACACTAGCAACATTTGCCAGGATAGTAATGTGGGTTGGGAAGTGATTTTTTGGATGACATTTCTATGCTGGCAAAAGTCCTCAGGTAGACACAGTTATGCTGCGATTGCTTATTTCACTCAGGGAACTGGCATAATCTATGCCAGCAAAAGCACTTTTTTGCCAGCATAAAATGCATCTGCACAAGATCATGGATTAAAAGGTCAGAAGGAACTATTATGATCATCTAATCTGATCTCTAGCTATGCCAGCAAACCTTTTCCAGTACAGATTTGGTCTTAATTTAAGTGTATAAAGCACTTGGAGCTCCTCAAGCAGAAGATGCTGGAAAAGCGCAAACAATTATTTATTAGTACTAAACCAGACTCCTTTCTGCCTTGGACTGCAGCAGCCAAGGGCGGCTCCAGGCCCCAGCATGCCAAGCGTGTGCGGGGCGGCAAGCACGGGGGGGCGCTCTGCCGGTCACCGCAAGGGCGGCAGGCAGGTTGTCTTCGGCAGCATGCCTGCGGAGGGTCTGCTGGTCCTGCGGCTTTGGCAGATCTCTCACAGGCATCCCTGTGGAGGGTCTGCTGGTCCTGCGGCTTCGGCGGTGCCCGCGGGAGGTCCGCCGAAGCCACTGGACCAGCGGACCCTCCGCAGGCAAGCTGCCGTGCTTGGGGCTGCAAAATGCCTAGAGCCGCCCCTGGCAGTAGCCTAGCCACAGTGATCTAAGGCAGCTGTTAAAACTGTATGTTATAGACTAGAATTAAAAGAGGAGGCAGTAGTGTCACTTGAAAGATGAACTGCCCTCAGAATTAAAAACATCTCTGGCTTTGTCTACGCTACATAACTTTTAGTGAAAAGTCGGGCAGCGTAATGCCATTTGTTTGCCAACAAAATACTTCTACCTCCTATGAGTATGGTTCGCATTGTTGACAGGAGAGCGCTCCTGCTGACAACCAGCCATTTATACTGCCTCTTGCCCTGGAAAAACTTTTGTCTTTGGGGGTGGGGATGGTGGGGATGTTTAAGCCCCTGTGAATGACAAAAGTTTTGTCATTCAATTGGCAATGTAGACAAAGCCTACGATTCCCCAAGGAGGCTGAAGTTGAGTTTTCTCAGCATGCAAGGGAAGCCTGGTCTCAGGAAAGCTTTTCCACTAGTGGGCTGGTTGCATTGTTAAGCCACGGCTCTGTAGCTGTTCTGTTGCTTGCAATCTTGTCAGCATGGGTTTAGTTTTTTTAATCACTTGTTTATAAGCACCACCCACCTTAGTCTCCTCCCCTGCTGCTTTGCGGGATTGAAAGGGATCCTGTGTCAAGCAGCATTTAAGAAGATGGGTTTAGATAAGCTTGAAGTTGTTAAAAAAGCCATTGCATTAATCTCTGCTCCATTCCCAATGTGTGTAAGTGGGGGGAATCCATGTAAAATTGGAAAGGACAAAGCTATATTAAAAGGCACTCAATAATCCCTTGTCATGCTCTAGCACCTTCAATACATGGTTCTTAAAAGATGTTAATGAACTAAGCTCCACAATCTGCCTGGGAGAGAGGCATTGTTATCTCCACTGAAACTGGGGCACACAGATGGGAACTGATTTGCCCATTGTGAGTCAGTAGCAGAGTTGGGAATGGTAGAAGCCAGGAGTCCTGACTCCCTCCTACAGATGCCAGAACACCAGTGACACCCCTAAAACAATCCTACCCCACAATGGTCCAGGAACAGACAGGATGAGAGTGAGAGGCTAGACAAAATCCAGATGAAATGTGGCAGGAAGCATATTTACCTGCCTTTCTCTTCTGAGAAAGGGGACGCTGAAAGGAGAAATTAAACAGGTCAGATGAATTAAGACCTAGAAAGTGTTTCATCAGCCCTGTCTTTTTTTTAAAATGTTGTTTCCTTTCAGACAGAAATAAGGAAGTGGAACAGAAACAGAAAGCTGGGCCGGAACAGAACCTCAGACCCAACCCTTCCTACCTTCTGGAGTCAAACTTTATATGGATAATAAGAATGTTCATAGTTATGTTAGATAGGTTAAAAAGGGGTATACGTAATATATTACTTATATATACTATATGTATAATCTCATATATATATATATAGGATATAAACCCCATTGCTTCTGGGCAGACACAAACCTTTCACGGGGACGGCGGGGGGAATTTCTCCTCTATGGTTAGGCTATTCCTCAAGTTTCTACTTAAGGGTTTGTTCTGCCCTTTCCTCTAAAGCAGGTGGTTCTGCCCACTCTTGGAAACAAGGTACTGGAAAAGAGGGATCCAATCCTCAAAGTTTCCAGAAGAAATCAGCTGGAATTTTATTAGTATATAGCATTAAACGCTGGCCTGTGTGTAATGAGTTAGGGGGCTCAGTCCAACTCCTAGTGGACGTGTGTCCACATTAAAAAAAAAATCAACAATCCCTCATCCCTATTGGCACTAACTGGTTGCCAGGTGGGAAGCCGCTTCAAAGACAAAGGAATGAGCGAGCCCCCTCTTACCTCTAAACTGTGTCCCTCTAGGGAAGGAAGAAGGCACCCAGTGTAGTGCGTTTTTAAGGGAGTTGGTTCTCTAGTTGCCTGTGCTGTACTTGTGGGGATGTCTCCAGGGTTGTCAATCTGGCCTCTTTCACCAGAACTAGAAGTAAAAAAGAACATAAAATGATTGACAGGAAAATAACCTTCATTGTAGCAAAGTACTCCATAAGGCAAAATTTGTAGTTAAATGTGACATCAGTGAGCACTCCAGAATGTGTGTTTCTGGCTCCGGTCTCCTTTCCCAGCTCCTTGTCAAAATCCCCCGCTCAGTTATGCAAGATGAGTCAAGCAAACCATTAGACTCTATGACTGCCATTACAAACAGCTCCCCGACAGTTATGACCACAGCCTCTCCGCCTGCCTAGGTTCCACCAGGAAACAAAAGCCCCAAGTAAGAGTTCCACACATATCACAATGCACAACGCCATAAAACATAGTGGGATTCAATCAACAACCATTGATCATAGGCTTCGTAGCCCTAGCTTCTGAGTCGGTGTTCTGTTCCTTCCAGCAACGCTCCTGAGGCCTTCGATTTCAATGGTCTTGAAAGGTCTGTCTCTATTTTAACTCAAAATGGCCATCTTTCTAGGCTGTAAACAAGATGCCTGAGGTTTTCCACTCACCTACATCTTCCTCCTCCTAGTTTCTCGCTTTTGAGAAGAAAAAAGTTCACATCACATTATATATTTTTAAATCGGGGAAATGACTGATGCCTGAATGTAAGTGAATTTGTGTAAGAGTGGGGTTCAAGGATGTCTGGACAGAGTCCCATGTCTCTGCTTCCTCTATGTCTATTCCAACCCAATTTCATAGCTTCTGGACTTGGGTCCTTTGCCACAGCCAAAAATCTCAAGATTTCTGGAAGCAGCCCTGTGAGTCCTCCTAGGTAAGACAGGTAAAGCACACTGATAAACCTGAACACCAACCAGTGGTGGATTTAGGGTAAGGCAGGCAATTTCCCTAGACAAGAAGGTAGAAGGGGAAAGGAGATGGTGAGCATCCTGAATAGTTGAGAGGAAGGGACAGTGACTACTCTGAATAGGGGCCATTATGGAGCTAAGGTGATGGACCAAATGTTCCAGCAGTATGGTTGGGGAGATGAGTTAGGCTTTGATTGTCCTGATCCAAACCAGACTGAAGTTTCAGCTCTGTGCTAAGAAGGGATCTGCCCTGGGGGCAGAGAGAACAGTACTTTGGGGAGGAGACTGATCTGGGAAGGAGGTGGCCTGTCAATGGGGTGGCCTGTGCAGTCCTGGGTGGAGGTGAGGGGTGAGATATGCAGTGGTGAGGAGCCTGTTGCCATGGGGATCGCTACCTGTTTGCTACGGGTGGATGAGAGGCCTGTCCTGAAGGAGCCTGATCAAGACCCCCATTGAAACGGGAAACTCTCATTGTCTGCTCGGGATAGGGGTGAGAAGAGACCCTATTCTAGGGGGAACTTGGTTGGGGTCCCCAGTGTAATGAGAATCCCCCACAGCCCGTTCTGAGTAGGGGGGTGAAGCCAGTCGGGGAGGGGCATTGCCATGGGAACCCCTCCCTGGATGGACCTCTCCTTGGATGTTTTGGGTGTCTGGATGTGTGTGTGTGTGGGGGAGAGCAGGCGGGGGGGTTGCCCTGGGAACTGCTCCCTCCCTGCTCTGGGTGGGATAAAGCAGGCCTGTAGGGAGGGGGTGTTACCATGGGAATCCTTCTCCTTGCTGGGGGAACAGTAGGAGGGTGAAGCAGGCCTACCCTGGAGGGGCCTGTTGCCATGGGAACCCTCCCCTGCTCAGGGGGACTCAGGCCTACCCTGGAGGGGCCCGTTGCCATGGGAACCCCCCCTGCTCAGGGGGAATCAGGCCTACCTGGAGGGGCCCGTTGCCATGGGAACCCTCCCCTGCTCAGGGGGAATCAGGCTTACCCTGGAGGGGCCTGTTGCCATGGGAACCCTCCCCTGCTCAGGGGGAATCAGGCCTACCCTGGAGGGGCCTGTTGCCATGGCAACCCCCTATGCTTAGGGGGAATCAGGCCTACCTGGAGGAGCCCGTTGCCATGGGAACCCCCCCTGCTCAGGGGGAATCAGGCCTACCTGGAGGGGCCCGTTGCCATGGGAACCCTCCCTGCCCCCGTCCCGCGGCGCGGGCCCCATTTCCTGGCGGCTCAGTATCTGGCAGGAAGTGCCCCCCGCACGGCTCCCTATGTGGCAGCCGCCGGGATCCATGATGGAGGCTGAGCGGGTGCTGGTGCGGGCCCAGCAGGCCCCGGGCCCGGCGGGGGCAGAGCCGCCACCCCCCCCGCCGCAGGCCCCGGGTCGGGCGGCCGCGGGGACCGGGCCCGGCGAGCTCAGCCTGCCTGGCATCCTGCACTACATCCAGCACGAGTGGGCCCGCTTCGAGGCCGAGAAGAGCCGCTGGGAGGCCGAGCGGGCCGAGCTGCAGGTGCCGGGGCCGGGCCGGGGCGCTGGGAGACGCGGGAGGGGGGGCGGTTACCGGGGCCACCGCTGCCTCCGCCGGTGCCGCCATCTTGGAGGGAAATGGCCGACAGGACCCGGGGGGGGGTCAGAGCCCCCCCCGGACCGCCCCCCCCGTGGGGGGATGGGGGAGTGTCAGGGTCCCCTCAGGACCGGGACCTCCCGTGGGCGGACGGGCACCCCCCGCCAGTACTGGGGACCCCTTCGTGGAGGGAGGGACGGGGGAGTGTCAGGTCCCCCCAGGATCGGGGACCCCCATAGGGGCGGAGGCTTAGGCCTGGGGAGAGACCAGGTCGTTGAAAGGAGAAGTTGGGGTGAGAGATTAGAGGAAGATGTGGAGTGGGGCAGGTATTTGGGTGTCTCCCCCCAAAATTGGGACCCTCTTATTTACAACTAGGGCTGGTGGCTGTTGCTGACCCAGAAAGTATGAGGAGGCTTGGGGTGAGTGTGAGAGGTGGGGTACGTGGCTGTCGCCTCCCCGTAGCACATGGGGAAGGAGTGAATGAGTTGGGGTGAATGCAGCTGTCACCCTCCAATAGGGAGTTGGGGTGATCATGGGGGAGGAACATGGCTGTCGTTCCCTCCATAGTGACCAGTGAAGGAGTTGGGATGAGCTTTTGCGGGGGGGAGGAAATGCAGTTGTCAGCCCGATAGCAGCAAGCAATGGAGTTGGGGTGAATGTTGGGCCAGAGGCCAGGAAATGTCTGCTGCTGTCCAAGAGGAATGGAAGAAGGAGTTGAGGTGACACGGGGGGAAATATAGCCATCGCCCTCCAATAGGGACTAGGGAAGGAATTGGGGTGAGGGCATGGGGGAGGACATGCATCTGTCAACCCTATAGCAACTAGGGAAGGAGTTGTTGGCGAGGGCACAGGCAACATCCAGTCCATTAGGGGGTGGGGGGCGGGGAGAGAGAATTGAGGCGGGACACCTCATAGAGACCGTGGAGGGGGTCACTTCCCTAAATAGCCTCCATGGGTCTGGTCAAGAGGAGCAGCTCCCTGGTTATTGGTGTTTGGAGCAAAGGGAACGACGCTTTCCTGAGATACTATTTAAGGAACTGGGGACTGTGATCTCCCTCAATAGGGCATGAAGATCAGCAGGGCTGTTCTCCCTGAGTAGGTCTAGAGATGGGAGGAAATGGGAACCTCTCCAAACAACAATGCTGACAGCGGCCAGGGATGGACATTTCCCTGAGTAGTAGCTAGGGCTGTTGAGTGTATTAACTTCTCTGAATAGCCACAGCCAGTGGAACTGGGGTTAGTAATTCAGGTGAATTCACTTCCACAGGGTTGGAGGGATGAATTGGTTGGGATGGAAATAAGCGCTGAAGATGTTAAGGGAATGCCCTGTCCCAAACCACAGCTCAGATGCAGAGAATTCTCCTTCCCAAATACCAGTGGAGAAGGGCGGTGAGCCGAGGACCTTTCAGATCCTTGGGAAAGGGTGTCTGAATGAATGGTGGTACTCATCAGCGCCTGGGTGAGAGAGTTACTACCCCCTTGAACGTTGATGGGTTTGTAGATCACAGGAGAGAGACAAACAAAATTGGCCACATCATATTGACTTCACTTTGTTGCTCTGCTCACACATGGAGAACAGGTGGAAGAGGTGAAGAGCAGTAGCTTATCATGTCAGGCCTTGATGCCAGCCTCTCGCATGTGTGCTGGATGCTGCAGGCTGTAAGGCATCCCTAGAAAATGTTTCAGATTTCCAGATCCTCATAGCTGGTTGGACCTGAGGCATAAACTGCTTTTTGGGGTCTGTGCTTGTATATACGATGGCTTATAGCTGCCCTGTATAGCAAGGAGAATTGAAGTGGGACAAGCAGCGGGGTTTGATGTGAGCAGGGGAGTGAAAGGCAATGAATGGGACAGAGTTGTAGGTATCCAGGCAAAGGAATATGCAGGGATTGAGAGACCGAATCTGGCTGGAGAGTTTTAATGAGATTGGGATGCTAGGGGAGCAGTGAGATGGCTTTAGTCTGCAGGGTGAGGCTGAGGAGAGTTGTGTAGGAGGGGTTATGAGTGGAACAGGAAAAAGACCATAGAGAATTGCTTATAAAATCGAAGGTGTGTCCAGGGGCACAGGTGGGAGGGTAGCAGGTTGCACGAGGCCTTGGTCTGAGGGAGGAGAATCATGTGAGTCAGCAGCAGCATTATGGAGAAAGAGAAACTGATCAAGAAGAGGAAGCAGCAAGAGGAAGATGAGATGGGGCTTTCAGAAAAGAATTAGGATGCAGTCTTGGCTGTGACTCTGATGCCAGCTCTGTAGCCCAAACAATGAGAATCTCAAGAAGGAGGTACCCTGGGAGTATGCTGCCATGTGCTCAACACTTCTGTGGTGCTGTCTGTCCCCCTTTGTAAACATTAACTCATTAAGCCTTGTAACTTCCCCATGAGACTGGTTCAATATTCTTGGATTTGGAAACTGAGGCACAGAGATGGGAAGTGACTTGACTCCTCTGTATTTGTGGGCGCTGTCAGAGCCATGAGTAGAAATTGAGATTTTCTGGCTCCTAGTCCTGTGCGGAGACGACTTGACCATATCTCATTCTCAAGTGAGAAGAGACAGGGAAGCATTGCTTGGTCTCAGTAATTCCATGGATATCAGTGTCAGGGATGAGGAGGGACTTGCTCTGGAGAGAGCTGATGTTGACATTTACCCAGGAGAGTGGTTAATGGCTGAAGAATGATGGAAAGAGGATTGGGATATTTCTCTTAGAGGTAACAAGGGCATGTTTTGAGGAGAATGCTTCGGAACCATCTTTGGGAGCTATTAGCTGTCTGTGCCTGGTATAATATGCGTATACTCTAACTTCCCTGCAGCTGCTTAGATTTCGGATTCATCCAGCCAGCTCTGACCTCAGCCTTTCCTGTTTGGAAGAGAGAGAAAGAGAATTATCATGAGGGCTAGGAAACAAGCAATGCATTCTGAACCCAGCCAGTGATACTGGAGTTAACTAGCCACAGCAAATGTGCATTGCTACTGAAGGGAGCGGGGATGTGGTTGAAAAGCCAAGTGGAGGAGATTAACCCCACCACAAATCCTCTTGCCCACCTACATTTCATAACTGTGGGTAGGGAGCGCTGTGGCAGAGGAGCACGTAAAAGCACAATCAGAGCTCAGCCTCTGTGTCTGTAAGCATCCTGGGCGCATCCTTGTGGCAACTGGGACTCCAGGGGAGACGGAAGGAGCCAGGAAGAGCATGATGAGAAGCAGTGGAAGAGGGAACGTGAAAACAGCTGCAAAGATGGGCCAACGGCTAGAGCCCTACCCAGGGCTGTGGGAGACCTAGGTTCAATTCCTGCTGCACCCCAAACATCCTGTTTGAACCTAGGCACATCACTTTGCTTCTCTGTGTTTCAGTTCCACATCTGTAAAATGGGCCTAATAGCACTGCCCTCCCTCATGGGTAAAGATTGTGTGGCACTGAGATAGTGTGGTAATGCGGACCAGATAAATATTCAAGATAGCTTGGCAATTCACATGAAAAGTCCATCAAACAATATTAACTGCATCACTTCAGCTTGTGCCTCGCTTACACATCCTTACGGAGACAGATTTAGCTAGTGATCATGTATTACTCGGTGGGTTTCACCTGCGTTCTCATGTGCCAGTGCAGCTGGTGCATGAATTGGCCACTCAGTGGTGTATGTGGCAGCATTTGCAAAGAAACCTTTGCATAATAGAGCTTCTGGATTGTTGCCCAAGGAAGGTTGCAACTTCTGGCCTTCCTGCAGACCTCATCTGCTAACTGTAGCACAGGCCTATCCATGCTTCAGTGCAACTTTCTATTGCTCCACTAAAGGCGCCCATTTTAATGCTCTACGTTTACGTTGGCCCTGCTGCTCCTAGGAAAGGACGTATATTACAGCGCACAAACCCATGGCTTCGGCAGTGTAAGAGGTGGGCATGGCTTAAGACATTCTGATTCAAAAGTTGTATACTAAAAGTCCTTCCATAAAGTCCCATTGCTTTAGGCCTGTCTAGTTTCCCACATTCCTGGTGGAAATTCCAAGGTATGTGTTGTCAGAGAGAGCAGTTTGTGTTACTGCTGTGCTTTTATCTCCACTCAGACCTTTCATAGCAGACACGCAAAATGGGACATACAAGTGAACAGGGTTAAGGCTGTTTGGGATCTTAATTGAAAGGCCTGTATGGAAATTATCAGTTGATTGATTTTAGACTTCAGCTTGGAGTTCCTTGGTTTTCTACAGGACTAGGTAAAACTATAGTGTTCTTCACATTTTCCCTTCTTCAAATACTTTCTCAGTCTTAACTCCATCTTAACAACTTTTTTTTTCTTAACCAGGGAACTTCCTTAGTCTGACAAGTCAAGTACCAATCCCCTTCCTACATGGAATTATTTATTCTACACCAGGCACTCAAAGTGTGCTGTAGCCTTGGTTACCTGCATGTTATTTCGCATACTTTGATGTCATCTTTGTTAGAACTGCACAGTTGTTTCTTCAACGCTTCAGCCTTTAAAAAAATAGTTCAAGCTGGCCAGTGTGCATGTGGACTCCAAGAAGTAGGAATCTGAACATTTTTGCCTTCATGAAATCTTTCAACCTAGTAAGATCTGTGAAGTATTTTAAGCAGTCCCTGTGGGTCATAGGCTCCTTGGAAGTGATTGCATTAACCTGCGGGATGGTTTGTGGGGTCGAGTGTGATGGGCCAAGAATCTTTGTCTCAATCCAGCAAACTCTATGACTTTCATGCTTCCCCAGAGCTCACATAGGGTTAAGCAGGCCAAGAAGTTATAGTGTTAAGTTAGGTTCCCTAGGAGTTGCTGTGGGAAGTGGAAGTTCTTTAGGAATGAGTGTACGGGCACACACTGGAAGGTGTTCCTTGACCCAGTCTCTGAGCAGTGGTTGGCACAGACCTTTTCCATCTGCAAAGTGCTCTTTCCCCACCCCTCACCTCTAGTGAGGTTGGTTGGTATCATTACCCATACTGTACAGATTGGGAAACTGAGGCACCAAAATGGGAAGGGCCTTGCTGAAGTCCCTGTGAGTCAGTGGCAGAGCTAGGACGAGGGCTTCAGATTCCTCGACTCCTAGTCCTGTGTGTGTTCCATTTGACCAGAGTTTCAGCCTTTGCAAGCTGGCAATCTGTTATCTGAAGTTAAAACTTTTTGCCACCCCCTTCCGCTTACTATAAAAGTTAGATTAAAAATATATATTGGTACTGAGGCTGAGTAATTGATTTGTGTGTGTGTTTCGAGAGCTCGACAGAGAACACCTGACCTTGAAGGGTCAGAGGATGTGGGAAGTGGGGTAGCGAGAGAGATCTTCCTTGCTTTACATCGTAATAAAAATTTCAATGCCTCATGATCCTCCTCACTTCCCCCTCATGGGGGTTGTGACCCAGTGCTTGGGGAAACACTGCACTAGATGGTGGTACTCTAAGGTCGGTTATGTTTGCGAAGGGAATTCTAGTCTTGATCCTTGCACGGTGATCTGGTATGCCAAGGCAGGCTGAGTTGAGCTAGTTCAATTCTTGTAGCCAGAGAAGGCTCCAGGTTCATCTGAGCAGGTACATGGCCAGCAGGAGAGAGAGGTTGTGGAGGAGATTGGAATGATCCCTGCATAGATGGCAACAGTGCTCCTTTGGGTTCGACTCTGCTATCCTAGAGCATTGGGCACAAGTAGCTGATGTTAGAAGCTCAGAAAGCTGGGCATATGCCATGAGTTAAATGATCGGAAATGAATCTGTAACAGGTACTTAGCATCACTGTTTGCTGGGACAGGGTTTGACTGATGGGAGCATGTCGGACCGGAAATCCGGCTAATAAGCAGAAAATCTGTGTTAATAGACTAGTGGTTGGGGTAGGGGGTTTAAGAAGGTGTCAGCTGGCAGATGGTGGAGCCAGCTCGCAATCTCGCCTTAGGAGCTGGCAGGCAGTTTGGCATATGGTGCAGATTCCCGCGGCTTAAGCCAACAGACGGTCATTAAGTGATGGAAACGTTTTGTGATTGGCTTAAATTGCCTGTAGAAGGGTGAGAAAGTACACACACAAGCTCAGTCCAGAGTGGAGCAGTCTCTCAAATGCAACGGAGCATGAGAAGTGGAGTGAGCTCCTCGCAGCTGCTGCCCTGCAGCAAGCAGGTCTGCAATTAACTGGATTGCTGCTGTGTGAAAGAGATGGAAGAGGGAGGTGTTTTGGATGCCTTGCAGTGCCTTGGGCTGAATCTGTCCTGGCATTAGCTGCCTGATGCCACTGAGCTCAGAGATGCACCTGCAGGAAAATTGGCCTGTTGTTTTTATCAGAGTTTTGGCACTGACATGGGAGGGGAAGGATGGTTTTCTGGTTAGGGCAAGGGAGCTGGAAGCCAGGACTCCTGGGTTCTGTTCCCACCTAGGGGGAGTGGGGTCAAGCAGCAGGGCTGGGAGTCAGGATGTCTGGGTTCTATGCCCACCTCTGGTGGGGTTGGGTGAGTTAGAGAAGTGGGTTCTACTCCCACTTCAGCATTTAGGCAACTCCAACTAGTATAGAACGTGTCAGCATGTGTCCTCAGCAGCACAGCTGCTGGAGCACATCAAATCTGTCCCCCACTCTCTATACTGGCTTCTTAGAGCATATTGAATCAAGTTCAAGGTCTTGGTCCTTATCTTCAAAATGCCACGTGGCCTGGGCCCAACATATCTAAAAGATCATCTAAAGCTCCCGGAAAGGCTGTGGTCAACTGCTCTGCTCCTCTGGCCCAATGGACTCTCAACAATAAGAGTAGAGAGAGTCCATGCGGGAGACAGAGCCGTCTCTAGGAGTGGTCTGAGACTGTAGCCCGAACTCTCCCAGGAACTAAGGTTTATCGTAACCCTCACCACCTTCCACTCCAACTGCAAGGAACATTTCTTCGACCTGCCTTCTATAAAAACACAGCAACAAGTACCTGTATATTAAATGAAAACAGACACCCCTATCAAAACCAGACAGTCCACTGCACGGCGCTTCTCCCTCTGAGGAGAGGAGGAAAGACCACCACATGAGCGATGTGTAGTCATGGTGCACAGCTGGAAGACACTCAGATACTACGGTGATAAGTGTGGTTAAAATCTTCTGTGGAATAGACCAGAGTGGGGGCTAGTGGTTAGAGCGGTGGTGGGGGAGCTGGGAACGAGGACTCTTGTTTTCAATTTGAGACTCTGCTCATGCTTTTCTATCTATGGGATTCTGGGCTGGTCACTGCGCCTCTTGGTAAATCTGTAAAATGGAGAATAATGGCTTCAACTCTCCCCAGGGAGCTGTGAGGCATCCTGTGTTACAGGGGGTGATTTGCTTTCAGATCCTCGATGAAAGTGTCTGAATAAATTAGTGCCTACGCCCTGCACTGATTGGAAATGTTGGCTCCGTACGCAAGCAGCGGGGCTGGTGTAACTGGCACTGTTTTTTGGGTTCTGCTGGAATAAGTAAAAAAATAATCATCCTTTACCCATTTCTAGCACTTCCTGTTTGGGGATCTCCAAGCACATTAGGGCAGCATGGGTATGAGCCAACAACCTGCGCTCCAAGCCCTTATGGGACTTGACTGATCTTGGGCTTGGTTCTTGTTCCTACAGGCCCAAGTGGCATTTCTGCAAGGAGAGAGGAAGGGCCAAGAGAACCTCAAGACAGACCTTGTGCGCAGGATAAAGATGTTGGAGTATGCCTTAAAGCAAGAGAGGTAAGAAATGCGGCAGCTAGAGGAGATGGGAACACCCAGGAGAGCGGTGGCTTTGGGGAGTGGGCTGGCCTGCTTTTCACTCCCCACGTTTTGGGGGATCCTTGGAAACTTCCCCTCCCAGGCAGACTCCCCCATCTTCATTTTCTCCAGCAGCAGAACAGGTGCAAGGCCCTTCACTTCCAGAGACGGCCCTGTAGTCTGTTAGGTCACCAGGGTTAGGATATGAAAGTCTCAGCCATCAGTTGTGATCCCTTGAAATCTTCTGCTACTGCCATCTCATGAATCCAGCTGCAAGGGTTTCCGAACCGTGATGGGTGCATGGCCACCCCGCATCCTCCTGCCACCCTCCCCCGGCTCATATACACACATGGCTGCACACTGGGGTGTTACTGGCTCTTGGGCAGAGCCTAGGGAATCATGAAGGGGCCAGACTACGGTCAGTGTCTGACTCTGGTCTGGAAGGATGCATTGGCCTTCTAGTGGTTAGACTAGATGAGAGCGGAGAAGCAAGTGTTGTGACTCCTGGGTTCAATTCCAAGGTCCAAGGGGAAGGATTTCCAGGTGGTTAGAGCAGGGGTGCACGGAGAGTCAGGACTCCCGGGTCCTGGTCTCCATTCTGAGGCTACGTCTTCACTATGCCGTATCGGCGGGTAGCAATCGATTGCTCAGGGATCAATGTATCGCATCTCATCGAGACGCGATATATCGATCCCCAAACACGCTTATATTGATTCCGGAACTCCACCAAACCGAGCGGAGTTGTGGAATTGACAGGGGGAGCCGCAGACGTCAATCCTGCGCCGTGAGGACGGTGAGTAATTCGATCTTAGATACTTCGACTTCAGCTACGTTATTCACGTAGCTGAAGTTGCGTATCTAAGATCGATTTTCCCCTGTAGTGTAGACCAGCCCTGAGGAGTGGTCGGAGCAGACTCACTGTATGACCATAGGCATGTTGCTTCACACGTCTGTGCCTCAGTTTCCCCCCTGTAATATGGCAATCGTACGTTGCCTCAGTTGCTTTAGGTTCACCTCAAACTTCGCTTTTCCACATTTGTTCAAGGTCAAAATACCACAAGCTGAAGTTTGGAACCGAACCGAACCAAGGGGAGAAGAGAGCGGATCTGTCAGAACCAGGTATTGTACCATGCGAGTGCTCTCATACCCACGGTGTCCTGTATGTTCTGCCCAGTCCCCTGCTCATGGATACAGACGTGATTTCTGTGATTGCATATAGCTGGGATGTGGGATACTATGGGCTCATGATCTCAGGGTTAGATTCTTTCCAAGGGGTTAGCCTGGCACTGACAGGTGAGGGCTTGGGTTTGAGGCTGCTCCAGGGCCGTGGGTGACTTACGGAAAAGCTGGTGCTGAAGCCAGAATGGGATCCCCATGCCGGGTATGCGTCACTGACACCCTTTCTTTACTGTCCTCTCAGTTTCCAATGGCCCAGCGGAAACAACTTCACTGGAAAGCAACCCACTGGTGTGGAAAGAAGGGCGCCAGCTGCTCCGACAGTGAGTATGAAGAGCCTCCTGGGACGGGCCGAGGCTCAGGAGCTGAGCCCCCAGGGGAAAGTGGGCGAATGGGGAGCTGTGTGATGGCACAGGGAAAGGAGGAGTTGGATGAGGCCCTAGGATGATTCTCCAGGCGAGATTTATTTTGATTGTAGCTCTTAGAACTTACCACAGGAGCATGAATCCCAGTGTCCTGGCCTGTTCTATACTGGACAATTCCACTCTGCCTCTCTGAATTTCCCCTGTTTGTTTCAGTTGGGTATGACAGCATTGGTTTGTGCTGTTAAACACCTGCTGTGCTGCATCCCAGAGGCAATTGCACTTCTATCGGGGGGAGGGTGATTTTCCTTTGAATATTGTCAGTACAGGTCCATGCCTTTTGGAATATGCCTGCGCTCTGCACCCATTGCAAAGCCTTGACCGTCGGGGCCCCATGGTCTTAATCTCAAGCTATTCCAGGTGAGGTTGGTAAAAGAGTTGTGCCCTGCTCCCCATACCCTCGCTATCGAAGCAGCAAATGGGAATATTCTCATCTCTGCCCTAGCTGGTGTTACGTGACATTTCTATTGCTGTAGCCCCTAGGGTCTGTCTACACTGCAGTTCGGAGGTGTGAATGCGGCAGGTGTAGACATACCCAAGCTAGCTTGAGTAACAACAGCCATGAAGTTGCCCCAGGATGGGCAGTGGCCACACGAGTATGTACCCAGGCGGGCAGGGCTAGCTCATGCAGCCGCCCGTGCTGCAGTGACTTCACTGCTATCGTTACTTGACATAGCATTGATCTCGCTAGATCAAAGCTAGCTTGGGCATGTCCTCGTACCCTTAGAGGCCACACCTGGCAAGGTGCCATTGAATTAGATCCTGATTAAACATAGAGAAAATAGCTCGTAGGCTAAAGGAGCTGGGTTGTCACAATCGGGTGTTAGAACAGCGTTGGCAGGTGCTGATCCATGAGGAGCAATTCCTGAAGAACCAAACGTAAACCTTGCCGATCGCCTCTGTTTTATCCACTAACAGTCAAGTGACCATTCCTCTAAGAACTCTTTGTAACCAAGATCCCATGTGCTATGGGGCACAATCCTCCTCAGTTCTGCAGCAGGCATCCTAGGACTAAGCTACACAGTCTCAATCTCCCCCCCCGGTCTGCATTCCCTTCACTGTCTCAACTCTGGTAGTACAGAATCGTCTGGGGCTAGTAATACTCAGCTTAATTGAGTTTACTCTGTCAGAGCTGGACTTTCTGTTGTGCTGCAGATATTTGCATTGATAACATGCAGCAGCTTTGTAGAATATAACAGGGGGCTCCAGGGGAGGGTTAAGGTGCCACAGAGGGGTTGCATCATCTTTCCCTCCCCCTTTTGCACAAGTGTGTTTAAATTTGAGGAGGGGCATGTTGAATACCCTTATACCCCTCCCCTGAAATTAGCCCCATGAAACTCATCCAACTCCAGTGGAGATGCATAACATCATTAGCAATGAAACAGTCGGCATTGACATTTGACGTGCCATCAGTATGTTCCAGAGTTAACGTTCCACTGAGATGAAAGGGACAGTTCACAGCCCTCAAAACTATTCTTTCTGGCTATTTATCATCCTTTTCTGGTGCCACTTGGCTTACAGTTTTATTTATTTTGGTCTCTGAAATACACAAGGATTCAAAAATGCCCTGCCCAGACTTTGGACTCCCTGGCGCTTCTGACAAAGCATAGAACCTAAATACTACATGGCCTCATCAACTCTGAAGGCTTTTGGTTGCCGCCTTTGCAGCTGGCAGGGCATGGGGTACAATTGCATAGCTAGTTGAAAATACCCTGCCGTAGAGCATGGGGGAAGGACCCCTCTTTATATGACCTCACCTGGACTAAACCATAGCTCTAGCCCAGGCGCCTCAGCAGTCAAATCTTCTTTGGGATGTTAGTGCAGGGTGGATCTGTCCTGACAGTGCAGCAAACGCTCCCTTTGCAGGTGAGGAATTTGTCATTGCTCCATATGTAGCTTGGGTGGTAAGTTCAAGTTCCATGTGGATCCCACGCACTAGTGTCCCAGTCCTCCAGCCATCAGTTCAGTAGCATTATCCCCACGTGCACCGGGTGGGAACTGAGATGCTGAGAGCGCAAGTGACTTGCCTGAGGTCACCTAGCAAGCCTGTGGCGGTGCTGAGGGGATAGAACCCAGTTCTCCTGACTCCCCACCCTGTGCCTTATCCATGGGCCCACCCTTCCTCTCTGCAGCTACGTTCCCTTTAATGTGGCATCTGCCCTCTGGCTGGGAGAGCACAGGACTGCGAGGGTGAAGTTGTCGGTTCTGCTTTGCTGACCCGGAGCAGTCCCTTTTCCATGCCGGCTCTGGAGAGACTGCTGACCCGCAATGTCTCTAAAGTGCTTGGAGATCCGCAGACAGAGAGTGTTATGATGTCCTGCCCTGCCCTTGCTCTCAGTTCGCCTTTCTCCCTCCCCGCAGGTACCTGGAAGAAGTGGGCTACACAGACACCATCCTGGACATGCGCTCCAAGCGAGTGCGCTCCCTCCTGGGCCGCTGCTCCGTGGAGCTGAACGGCACCGTGGAGCCCAGCGACTTGGGGCTGGGCCCCGCTCCGGGCCCCACTGGGCTGAACGGGGGCGAGTCGTTGCTTGTCAAACAGATCGAGGAACAGATTAAAAGGTGAGTGGGCAGCCCTCTGTCCTGTCCATACACCTTGCTTCCCTCCTGTAAGGGGCATCGCTGTTCTATGCTTCCTCTTGAGTTATATCAGGGGCTGCATGCTTCTCTTCACTAGGGGTTGTCTCACAGGCTGCTGCATGGATGGAGTTTTGCTGCTAGGGGAGGGGTTGCTCTGCTAGATGGATGGATGGGGATCTGGCTGGCAGGGGAGGGGAGTTCCAGCCTGGAGTGTCTTGTGGGGCAGTGTAGGTCTCTGCTGGATGGGGGGGTTCTGGCTG
>NC_133779.1:5112882-5171506 GCF_003597395.2 Chelonoidis abingdonii
GGGGAGTGGGGGCGGGGGGTGTCTCTGCTGGAAGCATTCAACCCAGAATCTGGCTGGTAGAGGAGACAGGTGATGCACTGCGTAGAGGGGGATACACCTGCTGCAGGGAGGGGTCTTGGCCCTGGTTCTGCTTGGTCGAAAGGAGGCGTGCTGCCTAGATGGCACTTTGCCTTGAGTCGGTCTGGTATGGGGAAGCTGCCCCCACTGAGGGGTTTTGCATGATGTGTCTCGTCCCCAATGGGATGTGCATCTGTTCGCTGCAGAAGTGTCGATATCCAGCTGAAGGGTGGCATGGGAGGAACATCTGGGCTGTGGAGATCTTCTAGCATAGGAAGTGGAGCAGGATCCTCAGTGGCTGGTCCTAGCTGCTTCAGAGGAAGGTGTGACAGGAGACACCTATGGTATTACCTGCCCATGGAGTCAGTTAGAACTCAACTAGGGCCCTGAACCAGGGAGGTTTCTGTCCCTTCTCCCCGACTTCCACAATGCAACTGCTCTCCTTTCCCTCTGCCCAGTGGGCCATGCTGGGTCGAGGGGGCCAAAGTGCAGCCTCGCTCTCTAACGCTGGCCTGGTATCGACTCTGCATCTGGCAGGAACGCTGGGAAGGAGACAAAGGACCGGATCAGCAGCTCGGTGATGGAGAAAATCCCCTTCCTCCAGAACTGCGAGGACGAGGACAGCGATGAAGAGGAAGATCTGGAAGGCCTTCCTCTCGAGACCCAGCGGCAGCACAAGAAACAGCGAGTAAAGGCAGGTCTTATGAGGACAGGAGAATGTCCCATTTCAGACATTAACGTGTCCTGGGCCACTCTAACAAGCACTCCCAATAGGTTTCTGGTGGCAGGAGCTGGGCATCAGACTCTTGGGTTCTCTGAGAGGAGAGTCAGGACTCCTGGGTTCTGTTCCTGGCTTTACTACTGTCTCACTGCGTGGCCATGGGCCAATCCTGTCCATGTGCCTCTGTTTTCCCCAGCTGTATAACAAGGTTAATAGACACTCGCCTTTGTAAAGTGCTTGATAAGCCTCTGCAGAAGAGTGCTATAAATGGACAAGTAACATAATGATCAGATGCTCCTGTGTTTGCCTTGGCAGCCAGATAGGAAGTTGTCCCTTACTGTGGGTGGTGGGAGCTGTACATGAAAGTTTCCAGCAATGATAATTCTTGGCCTTCCTCTAGCATTTTCATCCAAGGATCTCAAAGTTCTTTCATTAATCCTCACACTCCGTCTTGCAGGGTGCACCACTATTTTGCCCATTTTACAGATGGGGGATGTGAGACACAGAGCAGGGAAGTGTCGTGCCCAGTCACATGGTGAGCAGTGACAGAGCTAGGAGTAGAACCCAGGAGTCCTGATTCCCAACAGTCTACCCTGCTCTAACGACTAGACACCCTCTCCTCCCAGAGGTGGGATTAGAACCTAGGACTTCTGGCTGCCCCTGTGCCCTAAGCATTGCCTCATATACCCTCTTTTTCTTGGTTCCCCTTGCCTTGCTGATGGGGGAGTGGTGGTTTCTTCTGCAGGGTTCCCTTGTCTCCTGTCTACCGATTAAGTATCTCTGGCTTCTAATGAGATCTGTGCTACAGCAACAGCTGTGTGGCAGAGATTGCAGAGGGGTGGTCTGACCCCCACTGCCATAACACGGCGATGCCTGAAATGACTTCACCTTCCCAACTCCAGCCTGCCCCATGGTGAGGGACCTGCTGCCTCAGCACTCAATCTGGGCGCATGGTAATGGGACAGCCAGAGAAGCCCTACGCTGTGTTAATGTCAGTGCACACGCGTGTCCTAACACGCATGCGCAGAGCCCTGCGCTGTGCTCGTGCATATGAGTGGCTATTGGCCTTGTATAGAACAGTTAACCCTTTAGTGACTGAAGCCCTATGTGCACACTGCTCCCCCTAAGCACTCCGCGTGGAGAAAGGCAGCATCCTTCCCACGTGTGAAGATGTGCCCAGCCCTAACTAACCAGTAATGATGATTTTCCTTGCCCACGATCTCGGATCTTCCTTCCCCAGTCCTTCTGTGTTGAACAGAATCTCCCTGGACCCCACCCCAGGTCTGGATCTATCAGTCTTGTGGGCTGGTGTCTCCGTGTTGTGTCCCCAGGCTGCAGGGAGCAGACTAGGTTTGAAGCCCTCCCCACCCTAGGCTAACTCTCTCCAGTCTATGTTGCCAGCTTGCCACAAAGCCTCTGATGCCTGAGGTGGAGGATGAGGAGGATGATGAAGACTCTGAGGATGCCTTGAACGAATTTGACTTCTTGGGCTCTGGGGAGAACGGCGAGGGCTCCGGGGACGCCCGGCGCACCGGGGACGGGAACGAGCTCGGTAATGGGAGTGTGTGGATAGGATCCTAGAGCTCCCAGCAGCCATCCCCGCAGGACTGAGCCCTCCAGTCTGGTTCTGTGTGCCCATGCGATGGGGCCACCCCCTTCTCCTGCCCCCTTCTCCGCATGTCCCTGGGGGAGATCTTTTCCCAGTTCCTTACAGCCCATGTTAACCCTTGATTGCTACAACTTACATCCATGTGTCATCCAAAGGAATTCCCCACCCACCTTTATGTTGACATCCTTCATGTATATGCAGCCAGCAACTTGTCCTCCCTACAGCTTCCTTGTAGCTTAGCTAAGCTGTGCACAGAGCATGTGGCTGCTGGGAGCCAGGATGCCTGGGTTCTATCTCTGGCTATGGGAAAGGACTGGGATATAATGGTTGGCTCAAGGGGGCTGGGACTCAGGTTCTACCCCCATCTCTGGTAGGGGAGTGGGGGTCTAGTGATTAGAGAAGGAAGGCTAGGAGTCAGGAAGAAGAATACCTTTACTCTCAGCCACTTCCTGGATCATTTCTGTTTGTCAAACTCCCTCTGGATCATTGATATCCTCCCGGGACCATGGTGCCTAGTACTGCACGTAAATCCCAAGAGCCCTGTAAAGAGGAGCTGCCGCCTCCCTTCCCTGGGATCCTTGTACACACTTCCCACTCCCCAGGATGTGTTGTGCACTTTACTGCTGGGTCACACTGCAAACTCCTGTTTAACTTCCCAAACTGGGGAAGGTTTCTAACAAGATGAGAGAGCCACTGACTCCCCATCTCTGCTGCAGGGATGTGGGGTTCCCTGCCCCCTTCCTCCCCCAGCTGTGCTCTGAGCTTTTAGAGGGGAAATGCAGACTTCCTGACAAGCACAATACTAGCAGCCGCCCCTATTCCCATGTCCGGTTGGGATGATCCTACTTTCCCCTCGGGGCTGCCCTCAACCAGCGTTCAGCAGGAAAGCACTGAGCAGCTGCACTTCCTCTGCAGGCTTGGATGGCATGAAACGTTCCTCCTCCCCCATTCCCACACACGTACAGTAGTCCATTCCTCTCCCCCCAACCCCCACCAGTGATTCCAGCCTGGCTCCTGGCAGCTCCAGTTCCCGGCAGTGAAGCTGGTCCTAGCCCCTGGACCTGAACTCCATATGACGTGAGCACCCTCGAGAGCTGCTATAACCTTGTGTTCTCAGGAATTTAACACTCTATTTTCCTCCCGGCTGCAATGGGCCATGCAGTGTCCCAGCCTGGAAGGAAAGCTTTCCTTTTAAATGGGCATCATCAGTTTCAAACCATGAGTCGAAGGCAGTTTTGGGCTCCAACGCCAGCTGCCGTGAGCATGTCGCACCTGTCCTCTGCCCTCTACGCTGGCAACATGTCGAAATTGAATCTAGTTCATGGTCTTGGTCCTTATCTTCAAGGCACTCTATGACCTGAACCCAGCCTATCTAAAAGAGGCTCCAGGGTGGGGAGCTTGGTTGATGACGCTGTTCCTCCAGCACCATGGAACTTTGTTACCTTCAGGGTAAAGCCTGTCTGCAGAGGAGACAGATCGTCCTCGGGGGCTGGTCCCAGACTGCGGAACCTACTCCCTCAGGAGCTATCCGAAATCTGCCCACCCTTTGCTCCCAGTGCCAGGAGCGCTGCTTCAACCAGGCTCCTCTAACAGAAACACAGAGTAGCACGGACATTTTAATAAACAGCAAAACAACTTTACCAAAACAACCCACCCACACAATTCCCACCCCTCATGGGATAGAACGAACCACAGGCCAGAAGGGATCATTGTGAGCATCCAGTGTGATCCCTGCATAGCACAGGCCATAGGGCTTCACTGAATGAATTCCTCTTCTTGCATTTTTCTCTTTCCCCTGTGGCTGGATGAAAGACTTCCGCCAAGAACAGGGGAAGCAGTGGAACTGACAAATGCTGAGGGCATCCCCATGCTCAGTATATTTTAGGAGTCTGGTCCCAAAGAAGCTACCTGTCTCTTACCATGCTGCCAGGGCCTGGATTTTAACCTTCCTCCCTCATGTTTCCTTCCTCTGCAGAGAGCCGGAGAGTTAAGCTTCAAGGTATGCTTACCGATCTCCGGGATGTTGATGGGCTCCCCCCTAAACCATCTATTCCATCTGCCATCTCCAATCATCCCAGGTCTCATGAAGGTAACAGCTAGTCCCTTTGTTCCCCTCCTGTTTCTGACTGTGGGGTGGGGATTGTGTTATGGAGGGGAGAAGTTGTGGGGGTCCATCACGCTCAGGCTGTCATGTTCCTCAGATCTTCTTTGGACCTCTTCAAGCCAATCCCCAGTTACAGAGGCCCTACAGACTACCTCCTACCTTGGGGTGCCCCCAACATACTCTTCTCAAGCTTGGAATACTACCTTCTTTCCTCCAGTCGTAAACCCACTTCCACCTGGCACCTCTCCAGTTAGCCCTGAGCTTTGCCTCTTCTCCCCTTGCAGCAGGGTCGCTTGGCTTCTCCTCGGATGTGTTTATCATGGACACCATTGGCAGAGGGGAAGTAAGTCTGGGGGACCTGGCAGACCTGACCGTCACCAATGACAACGAGCTCAGTTGTGACGTGAGTAGCCAGCATCATCTTGCCCCAGCCTTCCAAGGTGGCCCTTAGCCCAGACTCTGTGAGCGTTAGTCATTGCCGCCTGTGGTGCCAGGCATCCATGGCACAGCACTGCTCCATGCACCCAGTACGTCCCATTCCAGTAGGCTCTATTACCCAGCTGTCCTTTGCACTGACATCTGCCCATTGAGATGAGTCTAATGAGCCCCACAGCCTCGGGATCTGTCTGCCTCCTGGGGTCCCTGGGCAGAGCAGTGTCCAGGATTATCTCCTCCCATTCACCCCCTGGTTGGAGTTAACAGTCATATCTCTCCGCAGACCTAGCTGCTGTCACCCCCAGCTTGGACTATGTTGTAATGCCCTCTGCAGGAAGTAACCTGAGGATCTCAGCTAGTGCAGAAGCCAGCTGCCTGTGTGCTGGGGGGGTGGGGGGAGGAGTTCCATGCAGGGACCCCTGTGCTCTGGGGGCTACACTAGCTACTAGCTTATCTGGGTGTGGAACAGATGGGCAGACCACATGAGTGGGTCCTGTCTGACAAAGATGCCCTCTTTCTCCATGTGCACCAGGCAGACAGTTGGGATCAGGCAGGACGTGTGTGCTAGCAGTCCCCAGATGGGAACTCTAGTGGGGACTAGGGGCGGGGCCTTAAATTCATAGATTCATAGACCTAAAGTCAGAAGGGACCATTTTGGTCATCTAGTCTGACCTCCTGCACAATGCAGGCCACAGAATCTCACCCACCCACTCCCGTAACAAACCCCTGTTCTGTGTCTGAATTACTGAAGTCCTCAAATCGTGGTTTAAAGACCTCATGGTGCAGAGAACCCTCCAGCAAGTGACCCGTGCCCCGTGCTTCAGAGGAAGGCGAAAAACCTCCAGGGCCTCTGGCAGTCTTCCTTGGAGGAAAATTCCTTACCGACCCCAAATATGGCAATCAGTTAAACCCTGAGCATGTGGGCAAGACTCACCAGTCAGCAGCCAGGAAAGAATTCTCTGTAGCCTTCTCGGAGTCCATCTGGGACATATGGAGCCAACTCTGATTCCTATGGGACCACCAGAACACCCTCCTGCATAGCATGTGAACATACCAGTATGACCAGTCTCTACTGGGTTGCTAGTTTCCCTTCCAAATATGCAGCCGTTTTCCAGTGCAGGAAGGAGTACGAGGCCAGTTTGGGTTTCTTTGCTGCCTCTTTTAGCTCTTCTGACAAGAGTTTTGTTCTAATCCACCCCTGCTCTGTCCTGAGCATTCCCAGCGCCAGACCTGAGCACATGGCTCCCAGAGCCAGACAGGAGGTAAACTCAACCTTGCTGCAGTGCAGGGGGTGGACTAGAGAACCTCCTGGGATCCTTTCCAGCCCTGCAGCTCCATGATTCCATAAAAAGCCACGTTGGTGTTGGCATCAGCAAAAGTGTGTAACTGAACCTGTTGGCGTTGAGAGGAGCGATGGTTCAGCGGTTATGATTCTTGCCTGGGACTTGGGAGACTGATTCAAGTCCCTGCTTTGCCTCACGATGCCTCTGTGACCTTGAGTGAGTCACTGCCTCATTTCCCTATCAGTGAAATTATTATTATTATTTATTAGGTGTATTATGTTAGGGCCTAGGAGCCCTGCTCATGGCCCAGGGCCACAATGTGCTAGGCGCTGTGCAAACAGAGGCAATGATAATAATACCCCTGCTCTGCCCTGCCTCACAAGGGTGTTGAGAGGATAGATGTTGTGAGGTGCTCTGATCCCACAGGGATGGAGGCTATATAAGGACTCAGTGTAGTTAAGACAGGTGTGGTACTTAGCCAGCAAGCAGGCAAATGCTTGGGATAATCGCCCACAAGCAGAACATAAGAATGGCCATGCTGGGTCAGACCAAAAGTCCATCTAGCCCAATGTTGTCTTCTGATAGTGGCCAATGCCAGGTGCCCCGGAGGGAATGAACAGAACAGGTGATCATCACGTGATCCATCCCCTGTCACCCATTCCCAGCTTCTGGTAAATAGAAGCTGTGGACACCATTTCTGCCCATCCTGGCTACTAGCCATTGATGGATCTATCCTCCAGGAGATTATCTAGTTCTTTTTTTGAACCCTGTTATAGTCTTGGCCTTCACAACATCCTCTGGCAAGGAGTTCAACAGGTTGACTGTGTGTTGTGTGAAAAAATACTTCCTTTTGTTTGTTTTAAACCTGCTGCCTATTTAATTTCATTTGATGATCCCTAGTTCTTGTGTTATGAGGAGGAATAAATAACACTTCCTTATTTACTTTCTCCACACCAGTCTGTCATATCCCCCCTTAATTGTCTCTTTTCCAAGCTGAAAAGTCCTAGTCTTATTAATCTCTCCTGATATGGCAGCTGTTCCGTTATCTAATCATTTTTGTTGCCCTTTTCTGAACCTTTTCCAATTCCAATATATCTTTATTGAGATGGGGCGACCGCATTTGCACGCAGTATTCAAGATGTGGGCGCACCATGGATTTATATAGAGGCGATATGATATTTTCTGTCTTATCATCTATCCCTTTCTTAATGATTCCCAGCATTCTGTTCGCTTTTTTGAAGCCGCTGCACATTGAGTGGATGTTTTTCAGAGAACTGCAGAGGATGTGCAGAGGTAGCCTGGATGCTGGTCCCTGTTGGGGGTTCTTACTGGAAATGGAGAGAGGTGGCTTGGCCCAGCTCAGAGGAGGAGGAGAGCATAGCTGTGCTCACGCGGCCTTGTTTTGTGTTTCCAGCTGTCGGATGGCAAGGATGCCTTTAAGAAGACCTGGAATCCCAAGTTCACCCTCCGGAGTCACTATGATGGGATCCGGGCCCTTGTTTTCCACCACACGGAGTCCGCGCTGGTCACTGCCTCTGAGGACAGCACGCTGAAGCTGTGGAACCTCCAGAAGACAGTTGCTGCCAAAAAGTAAGCCCCACCTATAGCTGGGGAGTATGCCAGGCTCAGAAGGGCCAGCAGGAGGCGCTGCGTGGGGGAGGGCTGGGGAGTTTTGCCAGGCAGATACATTAACCACACCCTGTAAAAACCAAATCTGGGGAAGGGAAAACATAAATACATCCACGTGTCTAAGGCATCTGCCAGCCAGCAGCCCCTAAAGACTCCCCCCTGGCATCCCAGATCATGCTGCATGTGGGGCTGGTTATTTTGGAATGAGGAGACAGGGAAGGGGAGCACTGCCAGCTGTTACCTTGATTTGTTCAGTTTGACGTGGTCACAAAAGGGTTAAAATCACAGCAGAATCCCCTCCCCTTCTCCCCTGATGCTGAGGGAAGGTCACACATTGAACCCTGGAACTTTCCACTGCGGGTTCCTGCGGTGTCCCTGAGCCAGGCCTTCTGGGCAGTAGAGTATAAAGCATCGAGCCGTGTCAGCAGTGAATGGGACCCAGGTGTCCGTCCCCCCTAACCTCGGCCCTTTCCTCTCCTGCTGCAGGAACGCTGCACTGGACGTGGAGCCGGTCTACGCTTTCCGGGCTCACAGGTGGGTCCTGGAGTGTGAGGCTGATGCCTAGTACTGCTGCCCAAATGGGCGTCTCCCCACCCATGTATTGATCCTACGGTCTAGAATCTATGAGTAACTCTGGCTGGATCATCTCCCTAATGGACTCCGTGGGTCCAGAGAGCCAAGCCCGTGACCCTAGAGTCTGGATCCTTGGCCCCAGTGCAGCCTTTGGGATCAGACGGTGGAGCCCTGCTCTCAGCAATCTGATTTAATGAAGGGGTGAGGCTTAAACCCACAGGAGACTGGGGCGAGAGGGTCAGGGCTAATCCTGAACCCCCAGCCTACCCACGAGTGCAGCTAGTGCAACTCATGTGTCCTGCAAGTTCATTAAACGACTCCATCAGTCCAAGAGTGACGAGCTGCTCAGTCCAGGCAGGTGCTGTCTGAAGTGCCAACTGAGCAGCGTCATACTAGAGACATTGCCACTAGAGGGTGCTCTGACTCCACAAACACCTTCCTGAAGCGCAGTGCTCAGATGGGCTCCACGCAGATGGGAGCTCCTTTCCCCTAGTGGGTGGCTGTGGTTGGCTCATCCTGTGTGGTTTGCACCCATGCTAGCTCCTTGGGAGAGTCTCTGTGAGTGTGGGGCAGAGAGGGGAAGCCTCATCCTACAGCTTTGGAAGTCCCCCTCCCCCATTCTTTGCCTCATTTCCTTCACCCTGCCCTTCATCTCTGTGGCAATCCCGTTTCTGCAGGGGTCCAGTGCTCTCCGTTGCCATGGGCTGTAACAGTGAATATTGCTACAGTGGAGGAACGGACACCAAGATCCACTTCTGGAGGGTCCCGGATTTGAGCATGGATCCTTACGACAGTTATGGTGGGTGCAGGCAGCTGGCTGTCCGTCCTCTCCCCAGCAGTCCCTATGCACTGAGCAGACCCCAGAGTATCCAACCTGTCTCCTGACAACTGGGAGGAGGGCAGAATGAGGCCTAAATGGGAAATTTTTGGTGATTTTCTGGATGGTTTTGTCTCCTTGGGGTTGCTGGGAGTTTTCCAGGGCAGCAGTGCTGGGGAGTGGGTGTGCCGGTGCCCAACAGAGGCCTGGGCTGGAACCTCTTCATGGGCTGTACCTGATGTGTAGAAAACTCAACAGGGTGCAGTGGCTCTCAATTCTACCTGTGAAGACTACAGCTCCCAGCATGCACTGTGGCTTGTCCACTTCTCTGGATGTGGAGCACTGTATGCTGGGAACTCTCAGCTAGAGAAGGGACCTGGGGCAAACTAGGGTGAGGCTCTGCAGCTGGGAGTGAGGATCTGACCCTGGCTTTGTTTCTGGCCCAGATCCAGGAGTCCTCAGCAACGTCCTGGAAGGCCACACGGATGCGATCTGGGGCCTGGCATTCAGCCCTTCCAAGAACCGCCTGGCTTCGTGTTCAGCAGATGGCACGGTCAGGATATGGAACCCTAGCGAGAACCCATCCTGCCTCAGCACCTACAACACGGAGTGTGGTGAGCGAACCCTACCCAGGGATAGCAGAGCCTGGCTGGGAAATGGGGGCCTCCTTGAGAGGATGTACCCCACCAGATTAAGGCTTTGCGGGGTTAGAAACGGGATTGGGAGCTCCCTCTTCATGGATCAGTCTTGACCCCCGTGCCCTAGCACAGTGCTAGGGAATCCTGTGCTGCAGTAGGTGGAAGTATGGCCCATTGATTAGGGCACTAGCCTAGGACTTGAAAGACCTAGGTTCAAGTCCTTGCTCTGCCACAGACTGCCTGTGTGATCTTGGGCAAGTCACTTAGTCTCTCTGTGCCTTGGTTTCCCCATCTGTGTAATGGGGATTATAGACCTGCCCTGCCTCATGGGCATTGTGAAGATAAATCCATTAAAGACTGTGAGATGCTCATATACTACAGAGATGGCGGGGGGGACATATGTACCTTAGATAGGTGCCATCTAAAACAAGGGCCCTTCTCTCTTGTGGGCATTGAAGATCCCTTGGTAACTTCCCAAAAAGTCACAATGCTGCCTGATACCCTGGTCAAATCCCAACTCGGGGAATGGTGTTCCACCTCTCTAACAGACCTCTAGTTTCAATTGGATACAGGGCACTTCTTCACTTCCTGTCACAAACTATGTGCTGTTGCTGTGTGCACGTGACATGCTCCAGCTCGGAGATGGCTGCATTTTGGGAGTGGATGGGTTGAGACCTGTGTGTTAGAGCAGTTGGAATGCTTTGCTCTGTCAGGCACTACAGCAGGTGCGGTCTTGGCGCTGAAGTGTTGATCCCGTAAGGCGGCCTTCATTGTTCTGTGTCTCCGCCCCTCCCGCAGAGTATGGAATCCCTACCTCTGTCGTGTTCGCCAGCACGGACCCTGCCCATGTTGTGGCCGCCTTCCGAACGGGCAACACGGTGCTGTATGACCTGGAGACTTCTCAGCCCATCCTGACGCTGGAATCCAGAGCTGCCACTGGTGAGCTGGGGCGACTCCTGCGTGTTAATCCCAGTGGTGGGAGGGGAGTGGGGTCTAGTGATTGGAGCACAAGCGGGGAGGTTGGGAGTCAGGACTCCTGGGTTCTGTTTACAGCTCTTACTGATTTGCTGTGTGATGGCAGGCAAGTCACTGCCTCTTCCCGATTCCCTCCCTCCCCACCGTGAAGTGTCCATTTCCCAGGTAGAGGTGAGGACCAGCACTTCAGTTTGTGCTGTGAGAGCCTTGACTTGGAGGGTGCTGCTTCAGCAGGAGGCGGTAGAGGGATTCACACAGGAGGGGTCAGGCCAGTTTAGCTGCTCTGGGAAGAGGGAAATAATCGGTTGGTCCTAGGCTGGCAGCTGCTTTGGTGGGGCGGGGGGAGCATGGATGGTTCAGTGGTAACCTGCTCTCTCTCCCATGTTCTGACCCAGGATTCAGTCAAATTAATCATGTGGTGAGCCACCCGACGCAGCCTGTCACCATCACGGCGCACGATGACCGAGGGATCCGCTTCTTAGACAACCGGACAGGTAGGGCAGCCATCCGGTGGCAGCTGGGACGGAGCTGCCCCCTGCTGCCCCCTCCTCAGCCCCACCCCCTGGCAGGAAGGCAGCCAGCCCAAGCTCCTGGGGCTGAGAAGGGCCTTGCCATTTCCCAGAGCTCCACCTCATGGGGCCATCTCCCCACTGCCTTGAGGCTCTTGAGGGAGGGTCTGACATCACTGTGCTTTGGGGTCCTGCCTTGGACGTCCCCCATCTGCTAGGGGTGGGAAGAGAGGCAGGTGGTGGTTATGGGGCTGTTTCCATTGAAATCCGTGATGCAGGGCCCAGCCCCTGCCGTGCTGCCTGCTGTCTACCCAGGGCACATGTGCAAGCCTCCTCATGCACCCTTTGCAGGGACACTCACCCATGATGTGCTGGGATCGGCCCCCTCTCGAGGCCTGGCACCCCCTGCCTGGGGGCTCCTTCGTCCCCAGCTAATACATGCCCGTGTCCCTCACAAGGACCAGTCTTCCCTCGAGCTCCCCTCGCCTGCCTTGAACAGACTGCGTCTACAGATCTGATGGCTTCCAGCTGTCTCCCGCTCACCCCCTGGGGGTGTCACTGTCTCCCCCTTCCCCAGGAGGGTTCAATCCACTCTCGCCAGCCCGAGGGCCCCTCTGTGCCCTCCCCTAAGCGGGCTGCTCCAAGACCCCCCCAGTAGAGGGAGCTGCCTTTCCCATGTCTATGGGAGGAATCCAGCACTGTAAGTTACCCCACCCCTTGGGCTGTGGGGAGAGCACCTAGTGGTTGGAGCAGGCCCCAGGCATGAGCGGGAGCTGTTCTATTAAACCTTTCTCCTCTCTTTGCCTAGGGAAAGCCATCCACTCCATGGTCGCTCACTTGGATGCTGTCACCTGCCTTGCCGTGGACCCCAGTGGGGTCTTCCTCATGTCTGGAAGTAAGCGTGTCTCTGCCCCACCCTGCTCCCCATCTGCATGCATCTTGCCTGCTTTCCGCTTTGAGAGTCATCTGCGGTGTGGGGGATGGGCAGTGATCCGGGGGTTCAAATCCAATGGGGACCAAAAATCTTTCCTGCCCGCATGGCCCCGGTGTGAAATGAGTTTGCTGGATCTCAGCCGATTCCGAGCGGGGCATCTGCCGTCGCTGCTGGCATTAACAGACCTGCCCTCTTGGCTGCGTCAGAGGGGCCGAGGACCAAATGGGTCATAGGGGCTGGGCTCTCCTCTCCCACCCCTGTCCCTCCAGTGCAGGGAGCAATGTGGGCGCACTTGGCCTGGCACTGCCCACGCTGAGCGTGTTCAGTGGGAAGTGGATCCAGAATCTAGCACTAAGTGCAGTAAACAAGTGACCCAGAGTGTCAGGAGGGGGAAGTCTGGACTTTGCTGGCTGGGCTTTGAGGGAAGAGCAGGGAAATGGGAACCAGGACTCCTGGGTTCTATGCCCAGCTCTGGGAGGGAGTGGGGTCTAATGGTTAGAGCTGGGAGCCAGGACTCCTGGGTTCTATTCCTGACTCCATGGGCAAGTGTCTTTTCCCCTCGACCCTGGGTGACCCTTCTCTGCTGGCTCTCCCAGGCCACGACTGCTCTCTGCGCCTCTGGAACCTGGACAACAAGACATGCGTGCAGGAGATCACGGCCCACCGCAAGAAGCACGAGGAGGCCATCCACGCTGTGGCCTTCCACCCTAGCAAGGCCCTGATCGCCAGTGCCGGGGCCGACGCCCTGGCCAAGGTCTTTGTATGAGCAGCGGAGGATCCTGCAGGTGAGCTGGGGCTGCGGGACAGGGCAGTGCCAGAACGGGAGGCCAGACGCCCCTCCCACCCTGCTCTCTCACCTGCCACCGGCCTGCTCCTCTTGTGTCTCCCAACAGGTGGGTCCCCGGGACTCTCCAGAGGTGCTAACCCCGTCTGGCGATGAGCGTATCCCCCCCATCTCCCCACAGCTCAGGACCTGCTGCCAAGGGGCAGCTCTTCTCACCCAGTGGAGTGATGCGGACGTGTGTGACTGGGGAGGGTGGGCAGGGAAGGATGACGACCCTGTGACCGCCCCTTCCCGTGCCCTCAGGGCCCAGCAGCCAGATTCTGGAATGTTTTCTGCTTGTTTCAAGGTCGCCTTGTTTTATTTCCCAGCAAGTGGAAAGTGTTCAGGGCCAGGCATGGCTAATGGCAGGGAGGGGCTGGGCCCAGCTGTTCCATGACGTTGGGCACTCGTCCCCTCCCCAGCACCAGGACAGCTCTCGCTGCCCCTAACTCCCCTGGGCAAGGCTCTGCCAGGCCACAAAGCAACCCCTGGAGCTTTAGGGTTCACAAACCCACCAGAACTGTCTTGTGACCTCTTCCTTTCCTCCCTGAGCTGTCCCCTGCCGGCCCCTTGCAGAGCCCCCAGGTTCCAGCTGAGCTGCCCCTGCCGGCTGATGCCAGGGCCGTCTGCAGTAGGGGTTTGGGGGCCGGAGAGCCAGGGAGAGGGGGCACAGAGTGAAAGACGGGGCCAGCTGGGAGGTTGCTCAGATGGACCTGGAATAAGAAGCCCCATTGCTTTGGGTCAAGCCAGGAAGGTTACTTCCTGTGGGGAGCAGAGTGGTGGTAGCAAGGCAGTTCCCAGGCTGCTGCCTGCCCAGGCGAGTGTCTGGGGCAGGGGGACGGGACTCAGACCCAGGAGTTACAGCAGTGACAGCGGAGGGGGCCGATGGGTGCTGCCCTCCCCTCTCACCCCTGCAGTGGGCAGCGCCACTGGGCCTGATGCGGAGTGTTTGGTCTCCAGAGCTGCTGCTGCCCTCATCCCAGCTATGCAGCCCGCGCTGCCCCATTAGCCCCCCAGTTTGCAGGCCAGCCAGCCTCCCATGTCAGATTTCCTCCTGCTGCCCCTGGCCTGCTTGGTGCTGCCCTGGATCCCGACCCCATCAGGTCCTGGGGGCCGGGGGGCAGCCCTCGGCCTCCTTGGCTTCCTACCTTATTGTAGCAATAATCCCTTCCCGTGAGGGGAGGGGGTCTCCGGGCAGGCGACTCCTGTGTGACACTACTGCTCCCTTAACACAGGGGTGTGTGCCTGCCCTGTGATGGGAGCTCCATTCATCCACGAACGGTTCTCCTGCCCTCCGACTGCAGCCTGGTTCTCAGCCCATCCCCAGCGCAGTCCGGGCAGAGCCTGGCACCTGGATTGCTCCCCCCAGAACACTAAACCCCCATGCTGTTCCCAGCGGGCAAGGCCACCCTTGCCAGGACTGGACACCAGCAGTGTTACCTGGGATGGCTGCATCGGTCAAACACTCCCCCCAGAGCAAGCCAGTGCCAGCAGGCTGGGCATTCCCCTGGCAAGGGTTGGACACAGCTATGCACGGAGCCTGATGGGTCCCACGGCGCTCAGAGCTGGTTTGCGGTAGAGTCGCCCTCACCATCACCCCAGCAATAAACTCCATATTGCTGGGGCTCCAATGCCTTGACCCACCCCCAGCTCGCTAACGTCATCTAGGCTGCTACCCTGCTTGAAAGGCAGTGGGGTTTAATGGTTAGGACAGAGGGCCTGCTGGGAGTCAGGACTCTGGGGTTTTGTTCCTGCTCCTTGGGGAAGTCACTTCCCCTCCCGGCATCTCCCTTTCCCTGTCCTCCCTGCTTGCAAAGTGTATGGTGCTGTTGAGCGGCCGAGGGTTACCCTTCCCACATCAGGAACCATCTCTGCAGGGGTGATGTCCCCGCTTTGGCTTGGACACTAACCCATTGCACCGTGTGGTGCCCCCTGGAGTCTGTGCCATGTCATGGGATTCTGCATGAAGCAGTGATGCCCCCAGGAACCAGACCAACAAGGGGGGGCTAAAAAGGAAACGTTAGCTTTGATCGCAGGGCTCTCTCAAACCTCTCCAGTGGGGTGGGAGCTGATTCCACCATGGCCAGAGGGGTGCAGATCCCTGCCCCCTGGTTGGTAGCCCCTGCCATCTCTTCTTCATTTCATCTTCTCGCCTGTAACAAAGACAAACTCCTTGTATATTCTGTACAAATGAAATCCGATTGCAACTGAACCCAGAGACACCTAAAGGGCTGAAGCTCGAGTGACCACAAACCATGTTATCACTGTGTGATAGTCTCTACCGCTGGCATTTTCAAACCGACTAGCGATTGTGGGGTGCCAGCTCTAAAGGGGGGTGTTGCTGAGCCAGCTGCCCTCTGGCAATCAGGCCCCGTTAGGCCATGTCGAGGCAGAAGGGCTGCCCAAGAAATCAGATCGCTAGCTGCTCTTGAAAACCTCGGCCTACGTCCCCAATATACTGTGTGTATCGGTGTGCTGTATTTATCCAAACTGAGAGCACTCGCCTTTTTAATGCGGATTAACTTTTTATTGTATATTTATTTGACCTCTTTCGGTTGTGTTTTTTTTTTTTTTTTTTGTCCTGTTTAATCACAAGACTGAATCATATGTGAAAAAAATCTGCCTCAATAAACCCCCTTTGGAATAAGAAGCAGGTTCTTCCCCTTCCTTGTCACTGCATTGGGCTAGGTCTATGCAGCATTCGTTGGTACAGATGGGGGCACACACTCACTCCCCCGCTGAAATGCAGGCACCTCTGGGGCGCATTGTATAGTGATGTCGCACAGAGTAGGTCAGGATCAGTTTAGGACAGGAAGTGAAGGAGAATCTGTTATCCCATTGACACTGCAGGGGGAATCATCCAAGCTGGGCTTTGCCCTGCACCTCAGATTTGACACTGACTCGTGTGTGGAGGGTGGTGGGGAACAGGACATGCCCTGGAAACTGCAGTGAGCGCAAGGTTTTGGGTTGAGGCCTGTCTGGCTATGCCTCCTGCAGCATAGCACCCCCTAGTGCCCAATGTACTACCTGAGGTTTCTGGGACCCCTCCCAACCAAGCCCTGACCCTGCTCAGACCCTGGTGCGGGGCAGCTGCTGCAGGCCACCTGCGTAGCATGCGGTTTGTCTCCTGTGTGCCTCTGCTCAGACATGAGCCTTTCCCAGGGACAGCATTCTGTGCCTTCTTCCAAAGGGGTCAAACTCTGGAAGGGTCATTTGCTAAGGTATCGGGGATTTGCTTTGCCTGGAGCCAGGAAACTGGGCTAGAGGAGCCTGATCCAGAGTCACAGGGAGGATGGGGAGGGACTGGGCTAGATGAGCCCTTTGCAGTGGGGCAAAGGGGATCCCAGGCAGATGGGCTGTTAATTGGAACTGGCCTGGGGTGTGAGAGACGGGACATCTGTCTTGATGGGCCTGATGGTCTGAGCTGGTAGGGATGGGCGGAGATACTGGACATTCAAGATTTGCGATATTAAACCAGAACGAATGTGACAGATTCCGCTCTGCACTGCTCGCTCCTCCACGTGGGCCCCATTCCCCATCCCGTGGGGTCTGTCAGAGCCCTCCTCTTCTCTGGAGTTACAATATTTGCCTTCCTGCAGCCTCAGAGAGGCCTCCAAGACTTGGCTTCCAGGCCCAAGAGCAACTTGAAGGGGTTTGCATGGTTGGTGAAGAGAGAGCCCAGCTGACGCTCCCCAGCGCAGGCACAGGATCAGCTCAGCAGGTTGCCACTTGCCTGGCAGAGAAGCTCCCTCTAGGGGCAGGAGAGGGGTCATATCAGCCCCCACCTCCAAACCTGCCCCCGAGACCGCACCACTAGCAGCTTCCTGGAACATATTGCAATGGGAGTAACTCCATCTGCATCTATCTCCCTGGCCAATGTTCACCTGTCACTGTGACCCTGCAGTGCACCCACCCCCAGCTGGGAGCGGCACCTGGTCCCCAGCACTGGGGCTTGTTTGAAACCAAAGTGGAGCTGGATGGTAATAAATGGGCATTTACCTGACTGGACCCTGATAGCCCACAGGTGGTTGCTGTTAGGCCCCTGCCAGGCTTCCTGCATTGCAGAGAACAGCAAGGTGAGCCTGATTGACTCCTTCTGTGGTCTGGAGCAGAGTTCTCTTGTGGAAGGGACTCAGGGAGTGAAAGGGGCTGCAGGGGCAGCTGTTGGGAGAGACATTGCCATGGGCACATAGTCTCTTGAAAGGAGAAGGGGGTGTGTATGTGGGGGGAGGGAATCTCTTTGCCCTATTGTGACAGCAGGGTCCCCCCACGCTCCCTGAAGAGCAGGTAGGTGCTGAGACCCCAGCCTTCCCTGCCCCCCCCCCCCCAAGGTAGGGAGCAGTGCCGGGGTTGGGGCGGGCAGCTTTCCCAAAGAATAGTGGTAATGGATCTCCAGCAGATAGCTCTTGTGAAGGTGGGTGGGGGACAGGGACAGTGGAGGGCTTTGGTGGGAGTGTCCCAAGGGCCCTCAACTGCCTTCCTCTGGTCTTGCTTGGGTGTCTTGAAGATAGATGACAACCAGAGTCCAGGGGCTGAAATCTGCTGGGCCCCTTGAGCTCACGGCCCCATGACAGGTGTCTGGGAGGCAGTTCTCAGGGGGTCTTGTCGACTCTTTGCAGCAGGGGCTGTCTCTGTTCTGTGTTTGTACAGCCCCTAGCACAAAGTGGCCTCATCCAGAACTGGGGCTCCAAGGCGCTACCATAATACACCTAATAGCAATAAAAATGTACAGGCCCTAGCACAAAAGGTGCTTGGCGTTTGTCTGGAGTGCCTAGTCATTACTGTAATACACCTAATAGTGGGACAAATCGCTAGCCCTTAGCTCAATGGGGTCCTGGTCTGTGAGGTGCTACCGTAATACATCTAATAATAACGTGGAGCTGACTTGGTGCTTGTGCCTTGATCCCATGCACAAGACTGTTTCCCCTGGGATTGGCTGGAGGGGTGGGGAAGATGTTAGCTTCCTAAGGGCTTGGCTGTGCCTAGAGCTCAGGGAGAGGTATCTCTTAAGGCCCTGATTTCCGGAGGGGCTGAGCCCCCAAAGCTAATGGGAGCTGCAGGTGCTCTGGGCCAAAGTTTCCCTCCCTCATGCTGGGCTGAGGAGCTTTGTAAGGTTTATTTATATGGATGGATTGTTTGTTTGTTTGTTTTTTAGTAGCTTTGAATTTTGCTTTCAGCCATGGCTGCCAGGAAACTTCACGGACCGTACGCAAGTACACCCACCCACGTCTTGCATTTATTTCCAAGAAGCAAAAGTTCCCCAGAAAAGAGGTGGAACTGGTTTTGAACCAGCCAACCTGGGGGCAAAGGCTGGGACTAATGGAAACATTCCCACCCCCTGAGTTCCCAGCAAAGATGCCCCGCTTCCCGTTATGTTCCTCCTAATGTTTATTTAATTGGGATGTTCCTTTTTCTAAATATGGGAGTGCTCCCCAAAGTGGGTAAGGATCAGGGAACAGCAGGGGGGCCTGTGGAGCAGGGCTTGAGAGGCCTCAGCAGAGCTGTGTGGGGGTGGGGGGGGGGGAGATCAGGGCTGGGCTAGCAGAGGGCTGTGGGTCGGGCTAGAGGGGCAGCGATACAGCTGGGGGGCAGGGCTGGGCTAGCAGAGGGCTGTGGGTCGGGCTAGAGGGGCAGCGATACAGCTGGGGGGGCGGGGGGAGCCCAGGAGCTGTGGGATAGAGGGGCAGCGATCAAGCTGGGCAGGAGGAGGCCAGGGGGCTGTGGGTTGGGATTGAGGGGCACGGGTAGAGCTGCCCTTTGGCTGGCATGGGCCACTTCCTTCCCAGGGCTGTTGGCAGCCATCTGCTTTGTGACTGCAGTCTGGGGCCCCTTCGCGCTGCTGTTTGCGTTGGTGGTGGCTGGGGGTGGGGCCACCGGGGGAAGCACCTGCACAACCTGCCCAGAACAAAACCCCTCTCATCCCATACCCAAACTGGCGTAGGCCTGGCTGCAGGCAGGGCAGGGCAGGAAAGCCCAGCCTGCCTTCAATCCGCTTTGAGGCTCCTGAAAGGGTGCGGCCGGGTTTGCTCTTTCCCATGTAAACAGGGCGGGGCCTGGGGCTGTAAGGCTCCAAGAGCCCCTGGCAGAACTCCCAGCAACTCTGCAAGCCATCTGCTCAAAGACCACACACTGCACACACATGAACATGCACAAACATCCATTGCACATGCACAAACACGCATTGCACATAAATGAAAATGCTTTGTACGTGCATTGCATATGCATGAACACACACCCACATGCCCCATACACAGAGGCACATGCACTGTGCATACCATTGCGCAGAAACGTGCATGTTTGAGAACAATCTCTGCACACCCAGGCATGCGTGTGTACCCCACAAACCGTCGTGTCTGCCAGTGCATTGCAACCCGTGCACATCTGTACATGCTTGACTGCATGCACCCCCCCGCCAGGTACGCCAGCAGGACAGGGCGCCTGCACATGCGTACCCACCCTCACCTGCTCACCCACACGCAGGGGCATGAGCTGGGGCAGCGCCCCTGCCTGCTGGGGCCTGCGGCGGGGTGCCAGGATGGCCTGGGTGTAGCTGACATGCCCCGGGTGGCTGGGTCGGAATGCTGCCCAACCTGTCAGGGTGGTGCGGGGCCAGGGCAGGCAGATGACTCTGTGCTCAGCTTCCCCTTGCCCAGGGGCAGCTGCTGCTCTGGCTTTGCGTGGCCAAGTCTCCATTACTCCTCCTAGCAGTGGCTGGGAGCCCTTTCCTTAGGGCCCCTTCCCATATCCCTCCATCCTGCTTCCAGTGCCATTAGCTAATAATCCCCAGGGCACAATTAAGGAGCGAATTCTACTCCTTCCCCCCTTTCTAGTACTGTACTCAGGAGCGGATAGGGACAAATCAGTCCTTTCTGGTCTGACTCCTCTGTACTTAGATTGGCAGCTCTTCGGGGCAGGAGCCAGCTTTGTATTCTGTGTCTGTACAGCGCCTGGCACGATGGGGTCCTGGGCCGTGGCTGGTGCACCTACCTGATACCTGAATAAAGCTAAAAATGGTAAGAATGGACAGCGCCTAGCATGACAGGGTCCTGGGGCATGGCCCAGTGAGCTGGAACTCAGGAGACCTGGCTTCTGTCCCCAGCTCTGCCCTGCTGGGTGAGTCACTTCCGTGCTCGGTGCCTCAGTTTCTCCATCTGTAAAATAGGAGAACGATGCTAACACCTGGCTTTGAGCTGGCTGGCTGGCAGGCAAGCACTACAGAAGAGCTGGGGAGTGACAGGTTGTGGGTAGCTCTGTGCCAGCCTGTGTCAATGCAGTTCATTCTGCAAATATCTGGCTGCCCTAGACTGGAATAGCAGGTTTGGTTCCGGAGCTGACACATAGCAAGGGCCAGAGCAGAGTGTCACTACTGGCTGTTCACTGCCACCTGCTGCTGCTGCTCAGTTCTGCTACTGCTATCATTGCCACCGCTGCAGCTTGAGGTCTTCAAACCATAATTTGAGGACTTAAATAACTCAGACGTAGGTCAGGGGTTTGTTACAGGAGAGGGTGGGTGAGATTCTGTGGCCTGCATTGTGCAGGAGGTCAGACTAGGTGATCATAATGGTCCCTTCTGACCTTAAAGTCTGTGAGTCTATAAGACTGAAAGAGGTGTCAGTCCACATCCAGATCGGACTGACCCGGGAGTTCATCCTGCTCCCTGGGGCCTCAGACCTGGCTCATGTCCAGCGGCCGGCATGCTCCACCTCTGACAATGTTTGAATCCAGGTGGTTTTCAGACAGATCTGGTCTAGCAATTGTGGGGACGTTCTCTGGCCTTGGGATCTATGAAAATCCTCCTGTTGCAGGGCCTGAACCCAAGTTTCCATGATGGGGTCAAGAGTTAAATTCCCTGCTGGGCAGGTTATTCCTCCATTGCCCACCAGGGGGCACCTTCCTCTGCAACAGCTGGTAGCAGGGCACTGAAGGAGATGGGATACCAGGGTAGATGGGCCTTTGGGCTAATCCCTACTTCCTTCCCCTTATGCCAACAGCTCCTGAGTTCTTGCTCAGCAGGGCTCATGGTGGGAACATCCCCCAGGCTCCTCAACTCTATCCCCTCCCAGGCCTAGGCAGTCACGGCTCCTGCCCCCAGGTCTCTGTGGGTGGGGGAGCTCCCAGCCCCTCCAGCACTGGGTAGCAGGATGTTTGTCTAAGGCAGGCCACGCAGAGAGGAGAGCAGCAGTGAGTGGCTCTTCTGAGCCCTGGAGGGGGAGTAGGGATTTTGTGTCCACTTCCCTTCCTCCCCTTGCCACCTTCTTGGGGAAAGGGGGAGGGGGCATGGGGACCCAGAGACAGGGGTCCCCGATGGGGAAGCTTGCTCCCAGGATGGTCACATCAGAACTTCTTCCAGGCTCCTGGATGGGTTGACAAGTGCCAGGTACAGATGTGCAACCCTATGCCTCTACGTGTTTGTGCAAGTATGCCCCTGCGCATGCGTGTGCCAACTCGTGTACAAACACACACTGCACACAGACATGAGCAAACACCTCTGCCACCATGCACCCAACCGGCAACTCTGAATCTGGCCTCTTGTCTCTCTCCTCCTCATGCCTAGCACTGGCCGCAGCCTTGTCCCCGCGCTCTCCCCACTGAGATCAGGGCCTGAGAGCCTTCTCCTCTGCAGCCCCTACCCCTCCCTGGACTCGCGTGGCTGCAGCCCTTCTCCCCACTCCTTCTAGGGATGCCCGGGGAGAGGCAGAAGGGTGCAGGCAGGACCCCAAACCACAGGCAGAGGGATCAGGCTCCCCGGTGCCAGCAGGGGGCGCTCTCCCCAGCGTGGGGGGGCACTGACAGCAGAGGGGAGAGAGAGGTCCCAGCAGGGGGTGCTCTCTGTAGGGCATCGGGGCACAGACAGGGTGGGATGGGGGGGATCCCAGCAGAAGGGGGAACACAGGAAAGGGAATTGTCCGCTGCCCCCCACCCCCGTCTTGTTTAGTGGGGGACTCCAGCCACCCATGGAGACAGATGGGGCGCGGTGCCTCCCATCTGCCTCCAGTGGGGGACAGCAGGAGAAGTCGGGGGGTAGCTGGGGCACCCCGCCGCGCTCTCCTGGGGCGGGGTGTGGAGAGAGGTGCCGGCGGGGGGGCGGGGGGGGGAGAGTCGTCTGACTTCATCCCCGGAGCTCGCCATTGGCCCCGCGGCCCGTCACTCACCGCACTTCCTCCTCAGTCCCGGCCGCCCGTAAAGTTTGGGGGGAAGAAAAAGAAAGAAGCGGCGGAGGAGAGCGAGAGGCGCAGGCCGGCTCCCCGTGCGCCCCCGGCCGTGTCACCACCCGTGCGCCCCGGCCGTGCGCCCTCGCGGCCAGCTCTCGTGCGCCGCGCCCCTCCGGGATGCGCTGCCCCTTTCGGATGTGACAGCCAGACCCGGCTGCCTGGGCTCGGGGTGCAGGGGCGGGGGAGCCTGTGCGTCTCTCCGGGGGGGCTCCATGGCCTCCCCACCGGCCTGCGCCGCCCCCCCGGCTCTCCCCTCTTCCCCCGGGACCTCGGGAGGCTGCCTGGCAGCCCCGGAGCCCGCGCCGCTGGCGCCTGGGTCCTGCGCCGCTTGCCAAGGGGTCTCGTTCCATCTCCAGATCGGGCTGACCCGGGAGTTCGTCCTGCTCCCTGCGGCCTCGGACCTGGCTCATGTCAAGCAGCTGGCGTGCTCCATAGTGGATCAGAAGGTAAAGGGGGGGAGGAGGGAGAGCGATGGGGCAGGTGTGGGGCGGTCTGGGGGGCAGGCGCTGCGGGAGGGACCAGATAACTCCGGGCCCAAGCGGCAGGAGAGGCTCCCTCACTCTCTCTCTGTGTATAATTGTGTCTAGATCGTCCTGTGTGTGTGTTTGTGTATCTAAATTGGTGTGGGTGTGTGATTGCATGTTGTGTGCATGCGAATGTGTGGTGTGTGTATGATTGTGGTGTGTAACTGCGATTGCATGTTGTGTGTATGATTGCAGGGTCTGTATGTGACTGCGATTGTGTGTTGTATGATTGCGTATCTGTATTGTGAGTGTGTGACTGTGTGTTGTGTGTATGATTGTGGGGTGTGTGTGTGTGTGTATGACTGTGCGATTGCACGTAGTGTGTATAATTGTGTGTTTGTATGACTCTGTGCTTTTGTGCGTTGTGTGTATGATTGTGGTGCATGTGGCAAGAGTGTTCGTGTGACTGTGTCTCTGTATCAAGACTTAATGTGTGTGCCTGGATTTGCATGTGTCCACATGGGTGTGTGTCTGGAAGCCTGCCTGTATCAGCTGCGTGGGCTGGGAAGGGTTAACTGCAGTTGTGGTGTTTTGATGCTGTACTGTGCATGGTGGAGGGATAGGCAGGCCTGGGACTGGGGTCGATGGGGAAGGAAGTGGGGTGCAGAGGGGAGGTGGGAAGCTGTGTGGGAGTAGATAGGGTAATGAAGCCTGGCTCTGGGTTGGGGCTGGGTCCCATCTCTGCCCCGCGGGGTGTGGAGGTTGCATTTGGTTGGAAATGGCAACTTTTGAGGTTTAAGCTCCGAGTTCGGAGCTCCTCGTCCTCCCCCAGGTAAGGGAGTCCTCCGGCCCCAGCTCCCCAAAACATCAGGGCTTCAGCCAATGAGTGGAAACTCTGCCCATGGCTTCTTGCCTGACAGGAAAAGGATGAGGTTTTCCAGCTCCCAGAGGCCCAGCTGGGTTCACCGAGGCCCGTGGGACGAGGCAGACCTAAGGGGACCCTTCCATCGCTGGTGTCCTTCTCCCCTTTGCCTGGGATCTTGGGGCACAGGCTGTGGAGGCCTAAAGGGAAGGGGAGCAGAGGGATGCGTCCCGAATCTGTTTCATGCCACCCCTGCCCACACTCCGTGCTGTGGGGGCTACCTTTCCAGTTGAAGCTGTAGTCCCTGCACGGGAGCCACCAGGGCTGGGAAGCAGGGGAGACCCGACCGGCTGAGGATGAGATTCCCCCCGTGCTGTCTGGGGAAAGGGCCCCATCTCCCTCTGCTGGATCTCCTAGCTGGACCCAAGTTATACTCTGTCCCAGAGCCTGGCCACGAAGCTACTTAGCAGCTGGCTCAGACACCATTAATCAGAACCAGTCCGGATCACTAGCCCTTGAGCTTGGCCCAGAACTGGTTAATCCCGAGGCCTTGGACAGAGTAGTTTCTGGTGGTGGGGGGAGGGGGGAACAGATGCCCAGTGACAGAGAGCCCTTTTGTGGGGTTTAGGGAAATGTCCCCCTGGGGGTGCAGTGTACTCATTGGGGGGAGGGGGACAGGAAGGGCAGTGTGGATGTGAGGCATGCAAGGAGAGGAGGACGCTAACTATAGGGGGCATGGTGGGGGAGCCAGCCAAAGAGTAAACGGGGGCAGCTCTTGGAGGAGAGACCTCAGAGATGCGCAGGAAGAGGCGTTGGGGTCAAATGGGAAGGGCACAGGACTGGGAGCCAGGACTCCTGGGTTCTAGCCCCAGCTGTGGGAGGGAAGTGGAGGCTAGTGGTTAGAGCGAGGGGCTAGATGTCCGGACTCCTGGGTTCTGCCTCCCAGCTCTGGGGTTTAATGTGGCCTTGCATTCAGCACAGGAGACTGTAAGGCCATGGGCAAGTCAGATCCTCTCTCACTCTGCTGTCCTTGTTCTCTACTGGGCTTTGAGATCCATGGATGCGCAGTGCTGTTGAACAGTTGTGTTACTATCTGTAGGGGGCACTCTCCCTTAGATGCAGTATAGGGGCATCGCCTGTTGTTCCCAGGCAGGGATCAGCCCCAACCCGGTGCTAGGGTTTGGGGTGCTGCTGGAGGCTCTGGCTGCTATAGGAAATGCCAAAGGAAGGCCATGATTGCTTGTGGTTATTAAAGCTCCCACGGCTGCGTTTGACAAGGGAAGGGCTCTTAGCTCAGGTCTCCTGGCTAAATTCTAGTCTGGGTAATTGTCTTCCACTTCCGTAAATTCCTGCCTGTAGGTTCAGTTTGGCTCATGCTTCACTTCCTCCGTTCTGAACCATAGAGAGTTTGTGTGGCTGTTAAGGAGCTGCTGCGCCTCACCCCAGAGGTGGCTACATTTCAGTGCTGGGTGGTGGAGCCCTGTATAGATATCCACCATGCTCCACCCCAAAGGTGGCTGCATTTCAGTGCCCAGTGTTTACATTTTACTTGCTCCTCCAGGGCCCATAGAAATATGAGCGTGCTGGTTACTAGGCCTTGCCCTGATCTTGATCTAGCCTTGAATAGAGGGCCGGTCCCTGATGCGTGAGCTGGCTGGGAGAAGAGCTCCCTCCCTTCGGGTTTATTGCCTGCTGTTATGTGCCTGCTTCCTGCAGATCAGTAACAGTTTTGGCAGCAGCTGGGAGAAGGGAAAGCGTGACTCAGGGGTTAACCCTTGGCTGGCCAGCCCCAGAGGAGGAGAAACAGGCTGGGTTTGACCATCCCGGCTCTTTGAGGATGCCCTTGAGGGAGCCGGCTGGCCTCGTAATGGGAGTGTAGGTGATTGTTCCCACTTCCCCTGTGCTGGGCTCAGGCTGCCTCAATGCCACCCCCCCCCCCCAGTCTTCTCTTCTGGTGGGTCTACCAGGGGAGCAGAATGGGGCATTAGAGTCACCCCTCCCCTCTCTTGCAAGACACTTCCTGCCCCCCCAGATGCCTCCCTAGCTGGAAATCCATTCCCTGCCTCCAGAGACAGAGGAGCGAGGGAAGGAGACAGGCTGCTCCCCCAGGCCTGCACTGGGGTGTGGTATCACAGAGGGGCTGGGATCCACCCCCTGCAGCCCTGGGAAGGCCCGTAGGGGAGGTGGAGAAGGGATTCGCCAGGCTGCAGCTGCTTTTGTCTCTTAGGAGGGTGCCATGCTCCACCCCAGAGGGGGCTGCATTTCGGTGCTTGGAGGAGTTTCCCCATAGCTTACCAGGACAATGCGTGAATTGTGCGCACATACTGTCCATCCCCCCCTCCCTCGATCAGTGGTCCGCATTTTGGAGCAGGGACTGTCTTTCTGTTCTGTGCCAAGCGCTGCACAGACACAGCGCCGGGGCTGTGGCTGGGCTCCTAGGCACTACCGCAATACAGCTAATAGCGATAAAAATGTACAGCGCCTAACACAGTGAGGTCCTGGTCCAGGAGTGGGGCACCTAGATATTACCATAATACATCTAATAGTTATACAATACAATACAGAGTAATACAACCTCTAGCACAATGGGGTCCTGGTGTGTGACTGGTTGCTACCATAATACCCCTAATAATTAGGATCACCTGGGCATTGGCTGATCTACCACAGGCTAGGTCCCGTGGGGGTGAGGGGCACTGAACCAAGATAGAAAGAAGAGCTCTTGGGGAGCCTCCAAGAGACCAGCCGCATTGTGAGGAGCAAGGCCCTGCTGGCCTCATCTTCCATCTTTGAATCTGTAGCTAACTGGGGTGGACTTTGAATTCCTGGGATGTTATCAGGGACTGGGCCCTGCCCATGGAATATGCTCTGGCCCAGCGTGCCTGTGCATGGCTGCCCTCTGCTGGGTGGCATCAGAACCGCTCACTCGTGTGTCATAGCCTCACTGCTCGTGGAGATTCTCCGGTGGTGCTTGGCTTTCTGGGGAGGGGGCCTGGGTTCTGTCCTTGCTGCTGTCGTGAGGTCGGGAGGCCAAAGTCTTGGGAGGCTACGGGTTTTAGATGTTACATGAGACAACAGGAATGGGAGTGAAGTGTCATGACAGGTGAGGACTGGAAGGTCTTTCAGGCTGCTGGATTTTAACCCTTTTGGACTGGAAAATATGATCTAAAAATCCAAATCTAAGTGAAGTGTCTTTTTAAAACACTCAAAACCATATCTCGCTGTTTGTTTGTTTTTAAATCCTGTTTGTACAAATATCAAACCTTAGATTTTAGGGCTCAAAAGAAGCCAGGTGTCCCCAGGAATAGTAAATAATTATTATTGAACAGAATGTAGTAGCACGTAGAGATGTCTAGTTTGTGCCCCATTGTGTCAGGTGCTGTACAAAACATGGCAAAAACAGCAAGTCTCTGCCCTGGAGAGCTACCAGCAGGGTGAGACCTAATTAATATAGTTTCTAAGTGGTTACTATAATATTAATGTAGCTAAATAATTAGCAGAGCTGCTCATGTTCTTCTGTTTTGCTTACGTTTCACCCAGAAATGTTTCCAAATAAATTTACAATTCTCACCATTGTATTGCAAATCTTGTGAGACTTTGGGTTTCTTCCCCCTCCCCCATAAATCCCCAGCTGCAGGAGTCAGGTTATTACCTGCAAATCTCAGTTTACATTTTTTGTTTTTAAAATATAAGTTCTTGTGGTTGTGGACAAAAGCTTGAAAATGTGCACCCTGAGATTCTATGATCTCAGAAGACAAATAAATAACCCCAAATCTATTAGTTTAAAAAAATCTCATGATTTTTTAAGACAGTCTCATGATTCTTGGGGCCCCTTTCTTATACACTGTGTATATAGGACACTTTATCCCTATGATGGATAGATCTATCTATCTATCTATCTATCTACATGCAAACACCCCCCACCCCTATTTTATATCCATCCATCTGTCCTAATCCGGCCCTCGTTACCACAGTACTGCTCTGCTCACAATATTTAATGCATTTATTTATGTAAATGCCTCTGCTTCTGGGGTGGAAGGAACGCAGCTCTCTGAGTGCCATGGAGACGCTGCCCAGTCATGTGGGGTGGGGAAGTGAAGAACTCTTCCTTTCCTTACCCCTACAGGGAGGATTCAGGCTGGACAGTTGTTCCGGCCCCACGGCAGTTTAGGTCTGACGCGACACAGGTCTAGCAGCTCAGCTCATGGTCTCATTGACAGTCACAAGTGGGTGGGACAGTTGGTTTACAGGGGGTTCAGCTGTTCAGCTCTCCCTGATTCACTGGGGAGGAAGTGCACCTCCTACTGACCCACCAGCGCCGCTCCCTGCAGCCTAGGATCTGTGGGCAGCCCATAGCTGCAGGGTGCAATGCTACAGCTTGTACCGTTGACCCTGTGGGAGTGGGTGGGGGAGGATGCTGTAATTAGCCCCCCTGCAGCTGATGCCGCCCTGTCTCCCTGCACCTGGGAAGCAGCTGCTCCCCTTGGCCTCTCTGCTCCGAAACACCCATCCACAGGGTTAATCTCCTGTGTGAGAATCGAGATGGGCAGCTGTGGTGGTGGGATCCAACGATGCATGGCAGTGCTGGAGCCGGAGTCTCCTTGCACCACATGCCTGGAAAGGAAAGCTAGGCCCCAGGGGCACACTTTGAACTTGGCATCCTGTTAGATGGGACGTATCCTGAGTAGCGGGGTTCAGTGGTTAGAGCAGGGTGGCTGGGATTCCTGGGTTCTTTTCCCAGCCCTGCTTCTGACTAACTCAGCATCCTTGGACAAGGCACTTGGCCTCTGCTGTTCCTCGGTTTCCCCCACGTGATGGCTCCACGCAGCCTCCTGCCACCCAGGCCAGAGCTGTTGTTGCTGCATGGAGGAGCCTGGCTCCTCAGAGGAGGAACCGGAGGTGGAGTAGGGGGGAGTGCAGAGTCGGCACCTGCGCCCAGCCCTTCGCTGAACTCTCTGGGCCCCGGGCCAAGAGCCCTGCTTCTAACCACGTCCTGACAACAGGCAGCCGGCTGCAGCCGCAGAGCTGGGGCATGAGTCCTTTCCCCGAGGTCCCTCGTAGGCTCCTTGCCTCCCCGCTGCCTCCCCCTGCCCAGAACCAACTAGGCCTTGGCCCTGTTCAACCCAGCTTGAGATGCACCTTCCCCAGCCCTGACCCCAGCCCCTCTCCTGCTTGGCTCCGGCTCTCTGGGGCAGCCTTCCCTTCCTGTCTTCGGTGGCCTCCAGCCTGGTGGTATCTGGGCACCACACACTCTGTGGTGTATTTATACTCATAAGCCCTCCCTCTGAGGCAAGGTGGTGCTGTTCCCCCCGAGCCCATGTTATAAATGGGGAAACTGAGGCACAGAGGAGCTAAGTGACTTATCCAAGGTTGCACAGAGGAGCCTGTTGCAGAGCTGGGAACTGAACCCAGGTCTCTTGAGTCGTCTCTCAGTCCCTTCCCAACCTGGCCCTTCATGTCTTTAGTCAGGTCACCCCCTAAGCCCGGGGCACATCACAGTTACAATCCCTTCCCCCATTCCAGCCCTGTGGCTCCTACTTCACGTCCCAAGATTCCCCATGTCCTGCTCAGTAATACCCTGCCCCCACTTGCCCTCACCCGGAGGGTAAGATGTTGAGGGAGGGGTTGCCTGTCTTCCGTCCCCTCCTTCCATCCGCAGTACCCTGTCCCTCCTCCTGTCCCCTGCCTGTCTGTCCATCTGTCCTCTTGTCCATCTGTCCTCCTGTCCCTCCTTCCATCCACTGCCTATCTGTCCATCTGTCCCTCCTTCTGTCCACTGCCTATCTGTCCATCTGTCCTCCTGTCCAGCCTCCCGTCCAGCGTCTGTCTATCCATCTGTCCTTTGATCCATTCACTGTCTTATCTGTCCATCTGTTCTTCTGTCCATCCTTCCAGCTCCTGTCTACCCATCCATCCATCCATCCATCCATCCGCAATATACTATCTGTATTCCTCCTTCCATCCATTGTGTGTGTTTGTCTGTCCATCTGTTCTTCTATCCATCCTTCCACCCATCCACTGTCAGTCTGTCTGTCCATTTTATACTCCTCTCCACCTTTCAACCTCCCTCTCTGCCCATCCACCCACACTGGGGCTGGCTATCTCAGCGCAGATCGGTCTGTCTCTCACCCTCCTGGTCTCAAAGAGAGGAACCTGCTTTTCGGAGTTGCCTGTTGCTGTAGCAGGCTTAGTTCTGTCTGTGCCAGCCTTGAGGGTGTGCGCTGAGCTCTCCGGACAGCTCTCCCTGCGAGTGAGGGGTTTTATTGTCGCGTGGCTTGTCATGAGAACGAGCGGGGCGGTTGTGAGGGGAAGGGGGGTGTCTCTGCAGAATTGCCATGGTGGCATTTTGGGTTCTCTGCAAAAGCTGAAGTGGGGTGGTTTGATCCGGGTCCCAGCACCTCTGAACCTGCCCTGGAGTGGGGAGTTGGGTTCAGAGAGCTGGCCCCATGGTGAGGGGGGTCTTGCTCCCCTGAGCTGAGCTTGCAAGCTGGCTGATCAGGGTGCATCTGTGGGTGTGTGAGACGATGACTCCTCCTGGCGCCAGTGGAGTGGAACGGGCTGGGCCCTGCTTGGGCAGGAGGAAGGAAGGAAGAGGCCGGAGATCAACTGGAACCAGATCGCTCCTCACCGGGGCCATCTCAGAGCCAAAAATAACCCCGCAGATTTGCATAGCAGCTGGAGGGAGAACACGTCAGCCCCTGTGCCCAGGCTGCCCTTTATGGGCTCTGCCATCAGATGGGGGGCACTCTGCCAGGTGACACTGGGGGAGCCAGAGCACCCAGTCGCACTGTACTGCTGGGGAAACTGAGGCACGGGGAAGATGACATGAGTTGCCAGGGAGTCTGTCTGCAGCAGAGCAGGGCACCTGTGCATCAGACCCTCATCCCCTCCTGGCCGGAGGAAGCCATCGGGGCAGCTGTGGGGCCTTTGACCTGGGATCCTTTCTGTCTCCTCCAGACCCTTAAACACCCCATGTGCCAGCCCCATCTCTTGGCACCAGCGTTGCCTTGGGGATGGATCTGGGTGGGGAGCTCTCGGAGCAGAGGAGGGGATGTGCTAATGGGTCACTGGGCCCTGTCTTTCCTCCCCAGCTCCTGACCATGGGTGGGACCCCCAAAGTCCAGACAGGGCTCAGCAGTCATGGAAGGTACTGGGGGGGAGCAGCTAGAAATTCACAAGAATACAACCACTGCTCCCCACCAGCCAGCCGCTGCAGCTCCTGTGAGCTAGGGCTTACACCAGGGGGGACTGGGAGCCAGGACTCCTGGGTTCTGTCCCCAGCTCTGGGAGAGGGGTGGGGTCCAATGGTTGGATGCGGGGCAGGGCTGAGAGTCGGGACTCCTGGGTTCTATTCTGAGCTCTGTCATTGATTCGCTGTTTGAGCTTGGATGAGTCTCTTGCCACCTCTGTGCTTTGGTTGCTGAATGCAGGCCTGGCTGCTTAGCCAGCTGGCAGCTCCCTGGCCCTGGCCCTGCCCCTCTCTGACTCAGTAATGGGTGGGGGTGTGTTGGGCTGTATATGCCCCCATGCAGAGGCACACTGGATCGGGGTGTTCCCTGCCAGCCGACAGGGTATGGAGCTGCCTTCTGCTGGATGTTGGGTCTGGTGAGCTGCAGGAAGGGCTCTGAAGAACATAAGAAACGACCATCCTGGGTCAGACCAGTGATCCATGTAGCCCAGTGTCCTGTCTTCCGACCGTGATCAATGCCAGGTGTTTCAGAGGGAATGAACAGAACAGATCATCATCAAGTGATCCATCCCTTGTCATCCAGTTCAGGGCTGCCCAGAGAATTCAGGGGGCCTGGGGTCTTCGGTGGCGGTACTGAAGACCCGGCACTTCGATGGCGGTCCCGGGGCGGAAGGACCTCCCACCGTGGGTCTTCAGGGCACTTCAGCGGTGGGTCCTGGAGCGGAAGGACCCCCCGCCACCGAATTGCCGCCGAAGACCCGGAGTGGCAGAAGTTCTGGGGGCCTGGGCCCCGCGCGAGTTTTCCGGGGCCCCCAGGGTGAGTGAAGGACCCTGCTCCAGGGCCCCCGAAAAACTGTCATGGGGGCCCCTACTGGGCCCAGGACCTGGGGCAAATTGCCCCACTTACCCCCCCTCTGGGTGGCCCTGGTCCAGTTTCAGCTTCTAGTAGATTTAGGGACACCAAGAGCGTGGAGTTGCATCCCTGACCCTCTTGGCTAATAGCCATGGAGGGACCTGTCCTTCAGGAACTGATCTCATTCTGTTTTAACCCAGTTACGCTTTTGGCCTTCACAATATCCCCTGGCAATGAGTTCCACAGGTTGACTGTGCGTTGTGTGATGAAGCACTTCCTTTCATTTGTTTTAAACCTGGTGCCTATTGATTTCATAGGGTGACCCCCTGGGTCTTGTTACCTGAAGTGGTAAATAACATTTCCCTAGTCATTTTCTTCACACCAGTCATGATTTTGTAGAACTCTGTCATATCCCCCATAGTCATCTCTTTCCCAAGGTGACCAGTCCCAATCTCCTCATATGGAAGCTGTTCCATACACTTCGTCATTTTTGTTGCCCGTCTCTGTACTGTTTCTAATCATCTCTCTTCTTTGAGATGGGACGACCAGAACTGCAGGCAGTATGCAAGGGATGGGTGTACCATGGATTTCTCTAGGGTTCTTATAATGTTCTCTTCCTTATTATCTGTCCCTTTCCTAATGGTTCTTAATATTCTGTTTGCCTTTTTGGGCTGTCCTGCATGTTAAGCTGGTCTTTTCAGAGAACTCTCCGCAATGATTCCAAGATCTCTTTCTTGAGTGGTAAAAGCTAATTTAGACCCCATCATTTTGTGTGTAAAGTTGGGATTATTTGCATTATATGGATTGCTTTGCATTTATCAACACTGAATTTCATCTGCCGTTTTCTTGCCCAGTCACCCTGTTTGGTGAGTCCCTCTGTACCTCTTCACAGTCTGCTATGGACTTAGCTATCTTGAGTAATTTTGTATTGTCTGCAAACTTTGCCACCTCACTGCTCACCCCTTGTATCAGATTATTTAGGAATATATTGAACAGCCCAGCCTAGTACACATCCTAGGAGGATCCTGCTATTTACCTCTCTCTACTGTGAAAACTGACTGTTTATTCCTACCCTTTATTTCCTGTCTCTTACACAGTTACTGATTCATGAGAGGCTCTTCCCTCTTATCCTGTGACTGCTTAAGAGCCTTTGGTGAGGGACCTAGTCAGAGGCTTTGTGAAAGTCCAAGTCCCCTGTATCCACTGGATCATTCTTGTCTACGTGTTTGTCGACACCCTCACAAAATTCTAATAGATTGGTGAGGCGTGATTTCCCGTTACAGAAGCTGTGTTGATTCTTCCCAACATATCGTGTTCATCTGTGTGTCTGATAATTCTTTTCTTTACTCTAGTGTCAATCAATTTACCTGGTCCTGAAGTTAGACTTAACCGGCCTGTGATTGCCTTGGTGTCACATTAGCTCTCTGCTAGTCTTCTAGTTCAGAGCCTGATTTAAGCGATAGGTTACCTACCATAGTTAGTAGTTCTGCAATTTCATATTTGAGTCCCTTCAAAACTCTTGTTCATGGTGGCTTGTTGCTGTTTAGTTTATCAATTTGCTCTGAAACCTCCTCTATTGACATCTCAATATGGGACCGCGCCTCAGATTTGTCACTGAAAAAGAATGGCTCAGGTGTGGGAATCTCCCTCACCTCCTCTGTAGTGAAGACAGATGCAAATAATTTACCTGGCTTCTTCTCTGCAATGCCTTTGTTTTCCTTGAGTGCTCCTTTAGCACCTTGATTATCCAGTGGCCCCACTGATTGTTCAGCCCACTTCCTGCTTCTGATGTACATACAAACCGTTTTCCTGCTAGATTTTGTGTCTTTTGCTAGTTGCTCTTCAAATTCTGTCTTGGCCGGGCTAATTATGCTTTTACACCTGACTTGCCAGAGTTTATGCTCCTTTCTGTTTTCCTCGCTTGGATTTGACTTCCAGTTTTTTAAAGAAGTCTTTTTGTCTCTAGCTGCCTATTTCACTCTGCTGTTTAGCCATGATGGCATTTTTGGGGTCCTTTTACTGTTTTTTGGTTTTTTATGTGTTTTTTTTGGTGTGCATAAATTTAGTTTGAGCCTCTGTTATGGTGTTTTCAAAAAATTTCCATGCAGCTTGCAGGCATTTCACCCTTGTGACTGTTCCTTTTTAATATCTAATTAGCCTCATCATTTTGGTGTAGTTCCCCCTTTTTGTAGTTAAATGCTGCTGTGGTGGGTTTCTTAGGGGTTTTCCTCCCTACACTGATGTTAAATTTAATCGCCACATGGTCTCTATCACCGAGTGATTCAGCTGTATTTGCCTCTTGGACCGGATCCTGTGCAGTACGTAGGGCTAAATTAAGAATGGCCTCCGCGGGGTATTTACCGCATGGCTCTGCTGAGTCCCCCAGCACTGAGCCATGATTTCCCCATCCCATGTCTGTCTGTCTGTCTGTCCTCACAGTTCCCAGAGTGCGGCTTCTACGGGCTCTATGACAAGATCCTGCTCTTCAAACATGACCTGTCGTCTGCCAACATCCTGCAGCTGGTGCGGGCGGCCGGAGACATCCAGGAGGGGGACTTGGTGGAGGTGGTGCTCTCAGGTAACATGCGCGGATGTGTGGATGAGGGAGAGAGAGAAAAAGGACTGTGTGGGTATCTGCATGCCTTCTGCCCCCTGTGGGAGGGGATGGGCCCTGCTCTGTGTGTGTGTGTGTGTGTGTGTGTGTGTGTGTGTGTGTGTGTCCCTGCTGCCCCCTCCTGGAAAGGATGAGCCTTGGGGGGGCGTGTGTGTGTGTGTGTGCACGCCCCTGCTGCCCCCTGCTGGAAAGGATGAGCCTTGGTGTGTGTGTGTGTGCTCTGTGTGTGTGTGTGCGCGCATGTGTGTTTTTTCCTGCCACCCTCTGGTGGAGGGGATGGGCCCTGTTCTATGTGTATATATGTTGTGACCTTGCTGCCCCCTGCTGGAGGGGATGAGCTGTGTGTGTGTGTGTGTGTGTGTGTGTCCGTCCGTCCCTGCTGCCCCCTGCTAGAAGGGATGAGCGCTGCTCTGCTCTGTGTGTGTGACACTACAACACACTTGCCCTTCTTTCCTAGATGCTCACTAGCCCACCCGAGCTCTTCCCATGCAGCCTGCTCCGCACTGGCTCACACCTGCCAGCGCCGTAGGCTGTCCAGCTGCTGATTCTGTCTGGGTGGCGCTGTGAGCGCATTGCCAGCTTGTTCCCCAGCCTGCGGCAGCTGATCCCGACTTGGTGGCGGTGGCTGTGTTGCTTACACTGTGTTGGCAGAAGGCTGGGTGGACCGATGGGGCGCTGAGGGCTGGGTGGGGCAGAATGGGGCCGCCCCCAGGGCTGGTGATGCTGCCCCTTGGCACGTTGCCATATGACAGGGAGGGCCTGGTTCGGGATGCTTCATGGCTGGAGAGGATGGGACACAATGCCACGGGGTGCTGGGAGATGGCAGGGGAACAGGACGTGTCTCAGTGCCGGGGTCCCTGGGAGAAGCCTGGGATATAGCATCAGGTACCCGGGTATCCATCATGGCATAGTCACTCCGGGGCTGTGGGTGGGGAGCTTCCCCACGCATGGCTGTGGGCCGCACGTGGGCCCCTGGCTCCCTGGTGCCATCGCTCTCCTCCGCTGCTCCCCGCCCACGGCTGCTTTCGCTCCTGCCGGTGCCCAGGTGCTGTTCTGAGTCAGGGCCGCCCGCGCGCGCCCCGGCAGGAAGTGGTTTGGGGGCCGGCTTCCTGGCACGAGACCTGGTGGGGGGAAGGGCGGGGGCGCGGCAGCTCCGAGGCCCGCGGTGATGATGTTTCCCCACCACCACCACCACCACCTGCAGGAAATTCTGCCCCGCGCCTGCCCAATCTGTGCCAGTGGCTGCCCTGTGTTCGAGAATCCCCGGTGTCAGGGGCTCTCGCCAGCAGGGGGCGCCCCTGGCACCAACAGGGGGGTCCAGCCACCACTCAAAGCGGGGTGTTTGCTATGGATTGTTACGGGGAGGTGGGTGCAGGGAAGTGGATCCAGCCGGGCCCACGGGTTCCCGGGGGCAGCCGGTGGTCTGGACCGGGCCGTGCCGTGCCCTGAGCTCCCTCCCTCTCGTCCACCAGCCTCGGCCACCTTTGAGGATTTCCGGATACGTCCGCATGCCCTGAACGTGCATTCGTACCGCGCCCCGGCCTTCTGCGACCACTGCGGGGAAATGCTCTTCGGCCTGGTGCGCCAGGGCCTGAAGTGTGATGGTATGGAGCCCGGGGGAGGGTGTGGGGATGTCTCCCCATCTGAGCCCAGGGGACTGGCTGACTCGGCGGGGGGTGGGGGCGGGGAAGGAGACATGGGGTCTTTCCCCTCTAGGAGGCGCTGGCTCCAATCCAGCCTCAGGGCTGGGGAGTGGCTGACTCACTAGGGTGGGGAATGGGACACGGGGCCTTTCCCCTGTAGGCGATGCTGGCTCTGATCTGGCCCCAGGACGGGGGAATGGCTGGCGCAGGGGGTGGGGAGTGGCTGTTTGTTGACCCTTGTGTGTAATGAGTTGAAGGGGGGTCTCAGCCCAGTTTGAAGGGGGTCCCACTGCACAATCTAGCAGGTGAGAAACAACCCAAACTGTCCACAAAGCCCCACAGACTGAGCAGACCCCTGCTTGCGAGGGTGTGGGGGTCAATCTCTCTAGAGTGGGGGCACCCCTATGCCCCTGGGGGGCGATCTGTCTAGGGTGGGGGCTGGCATCACTTTTCACTACCCAGGTCACCTCTACTTGGTCTGCGGGGGGGCGGGTGCCTGGCACTGGGGAGCTCTGCTTTTGACCTTGGGGGCTCCAGCGCATGGCTGTGGTCCCTTTGCCACGTGCCCTGTCCCAGCCCTGGGACGCAGCCAGAGATGGAGTCACTTAGCGTGTAGGTAATTAACCAACTTAATGCTTAACCTGGGCTCCCAGCCATCCCGTTAAACCAGCGTCCCAGCCAGATCCACGCTGGGGCCTGCCCCGCTCCCTGGGCTGGGACCGCTGCCCGGAGCCATGCCCCCCGCCTCCCCATCCATCTGTCTCTCTTACACTTAGATCATAGGCTCTGTGGGGGAGGACTGTCTCGGTCTTCAGACAGCGCTATGGGGCTCTGATCCCGCCGTGGGCCCCTGATCCCATACTGGGCCTCCCCCACCTCCAGGGCCCTCCCGCCACCCGTCTGGTTGGAAATGTGATGCAGGCGGCTTTTCCGTATTGCAGGTTGTGGCCTGAACTACCACAAGCGCTGCGCCTTCAACATCCCCAACAACTGCAGCGGGGCCCGCAAGCGCCGCCTCTCGGCCACTTCGCTGGCCACCTCACAGTCCCTGCGTCTCGCCACCTCCGAGTCGCTGCCCTGCGCCCCTGATGAGCTGGTAAGAGCCTCCACTGGGTGGGGATGGGGACCGCCTGGCCGTGCATCACGGGCCAACCCCGGATATGGCGCTTGCCGTGCATCGTGGCCACCTGGGCTGTGTTTTAAGCCCCCTATACTGCCCAGCTCAGGGCGATTCTTCTCAGGCTGAAGGGGCAGGGTCTTGGTGCTGGGGATGGGAGCGGTCTGGGATCCATCTTCACTATTGCTGCGTAGTTTAGAGTCATGGCTGGCCATGACCAAGGGTCATGCCCCAGGAAGAGTGGGGGTGGGGGTGGATGGGCAGCCCTTGTCACAAGTTCAGGTCTCGACCCAGCTCTCAATGTACTGGGTCCCCAGCTGGAAGTCCCACCCCCCATCCCCAAGGGTGTTAACTGCCCCCCCGTCCCATGGCAGTGCTAACTGGCCCCCTCTGTGGCTGCTACAGCACTGGGTTGGCCATGGAACCTGACTCCCCCACCCCTGTGGCTGGTAGGGGGCAGGGCACGGGGCCTGTGCTCTGGGGCACAGAGCTCTTGCCTCCATGGGTTATAATGTCCCCTCCCCCCCGCAGAGCCGGAGCTCCATGGAGACCTTGCCCCGCCGGCTCACCAGCACCTCCTACATTGGGCGCCCCATTGAGCTGGACAAGCTGTTCCTGTCCAAGGTCAAAGTGCCTCACACCTTCCTCATCCACTCGTACACCCGCCCCACCGTCTGCCAGTTCTGCAAGAAGCTGCTCAAGGGGCTCTTCCGCCAGGGCCTGCAGTGCAAAGGTGAGTGTGGAAGGGAGAGCAGGGGTCAGGTGGGAATCAGCCATTCTCCAAGAAGGGCCAAAGTAGGGAAAGGAGAGGGGAGCGCTGGGTGCAGACGGCCGGTGGAACTCCCTGCCACTGGAGGGTCCAGCTGTGCAGCGGGATGTAAGAAGGGGCTGGGCATTTTTATGGGAAAGAGCTTCCATTCTCATGCTTCAGGGCCTGGGATGAGTGTCAGAGGGGACAGGAAGGAGATTCTCTCCACCCGCTCCACACCCACCCCTAAAAGGGAGGCGTGAATGTGCTTTCCTTTGAAGCTTTCTTAATTGGCTGCTGTTGAGAGGTGGGACACGAGGCTAGATGGACCCATGGGTCTGATCTGGGGTGGCAGGGAGGGGGCGGGATACTGGGCTAGATGGGCCCATGGGTCTGATCTTGGTTGGCAGGGTGGCCAGGATACTGGCTATAGAACAGAAATGGCTCCACCCCGCTCTGAAATTATTCTTATTTATTAGGTGTGTTACGGTAGTTCCAAGGGGCTCCCGTCATAGACCAGGCCCCCCTTGTGCCAGGCACTGTACAGGCAGCTACTTCTGGGGTGGGATGTGGCAGCTGTCTGACAGAGCACAGCAACAGCATACAGCAATGAGGGGATGGGAAGTGGAGGAGAAGCCCTCACCCACAGGACGGGGAGATTTAGGGAGGGGCAGGAATGGACACGGCTGATGGGGTTTGGCTGAGACCCTGGGGCTCACAGCCTGGCTGGTGCAAGGTGTCAGGGAGGGGATTTGTGTCTTGTTCTGCCATCTTCCTGGGAGGGTGGGGGCACCATCCCTGCCTCTGCACAGCGCCCCCTGGTGAGGCTGTGGGGTACTGCAGGGCATTTTGGGAAGGGGGGCGGGATGGTGGAGAGACGGGGCTGGAGACCCCCATGCTGGCACCTTCCTGATGCTCCCTCCTCTTTCAGACTGCAAGTTTAACTGCCACAAGCGCTGTGCCACCCGGGTGCCCAATGACTGCCTGGGCGAGACACTCTTCAATGGCGGTGGTGAGTGGCAGCTGTGCGTGGGCAGAGGGGATGGTGGGACGGTGTCTTGGTGCTACTGCTGGGGGCAGGGGAGGGGGATGGGACTGGGGGTGGGGATCCAGCCCTAGCCCTGGCTCATACAGCATGTGAGTCTCCTTCATCTCCCTGCCTGCCCATGGGCTGGGATCCCAGTGTGGCAGGGTCCTGTGGGGCAGTTCTGGGGTTGGAGCCTGGCACCGGCAGGGCCCCACGGACTCTGGTGCTTCCCCCCAGATGTGCCCATGGAAGACGCCAGCGACCTGAGCGATGCTGACAAGAACTCGCTGATGGACGAATCGGATGACTCAGGCATTATCCCCGGCTCCCACTCGGAGAACGAGCTCCGCGGAGGGGACGACCCCGATGACGATACCAGCAAATCCCAGGGGTACAGCCCTGCTCCCCGAATTGCCTCTGCCCTGCCCCTCCCTCCCCAGCATCCTGGGTGCAGGGCCAGAGTCCCCCTGGCATCAGGCTACCACCAGCTGGCGGCTGCGTTTCCTGGTATGGGGAGCAAATATCCCCTGACCACTTCAGCTCTGGGTCTGGGGTACCTTCCCTGGGATTTCCTGTCCCCTGCCATGACCCTCAGTTCTGATTCACAGCTACCCCAGCCCTGGGCTCCCCCCGCCACAGCTCCGCCCTTACCCCTCAGTCCTGACCGCAACCCCCCAGCTCCCCAGCCCTGGGCTCCCCCTGCCACGGCTCTGCCCTTACCCCTCAGTCCTGACCGCAACCCCCCAGCTCCCCAGCCCTGGGCTCCCCCTGCCACGGCTCTGCCCTTACCCCTCAGTCCTGACCCACAACCCCCCAGCTCCCCAGCCCTGGGCTCCCCCTGCCATGGCTCTGCCCTTACCCCTCAGTCCTGACCCACAATCCCCCAGCTACTCCAGCCCTGGGCTCCCCCCGCCACAGCTCCGCCCTTACCCCTCAGTCCTGACCCACAACCCCCCAGCTACCCCAGCCCTGGGCTCCCCCCATCACAACTCCAGCCTTACCCCTCAGTCCTGACCCACAGCCCCCCAGCTACCCCAGCCCTGGGCTCCCCCCGCCACAGCTCCAGCTTTACCCCTCAGTCCTGACCCACAACCCCCCAGCTACTCCGGCCCTGGGCTCCCCCCATCACAGCTCTGGCCTTACCCCTCAGTCCTGACCCACAGCCCCCCAGCTATCCCAGCCCTGGCCTCCCCCGAGTTCCCGCAGCTCTACTGATGCTCCTCAGTCTACCTGCAGCCCCCTTCCTGCTATCTCAGTTCCGGGTTCCCTCACCCACAGCTCTGCTGATGCTCCTCAGTGCTGATCCGCAGCCCACCCCATCCCCGTTAGCCCAGCCCTGAGGTTCCCTGCCTCCACTCCCCTCACCCCCCCCGCAGCTAACGTGTCCGGTTGTTCTCCCCCCAGCTCCATGGGCTACATTCCGCTGATGCGGGTGGTGCAGTCGGTGCGGCACACAACCCGGAGGTCGAGCACAGCGCTGAAGGAAGGCTGGGTGGTTCACTATAGCAACAAAGACACCCTGGTGAGTGGGGGCCAGTTCCTCTGGGGAAGCCAGGCTCAAGAGCTGGCTGTAATGGGCTGCTAAACTATATTATACTGCACCGCCATTTGTGGTGCTGTGAGTAAGCTAACCTCAGCTGTACCTGGTGGATGCAGCCGGGGTGGGTAAGTGAACTCTGCAGCCAGGCCAGGTCTGGTGCAGGAGAATGAGGAGGTGCCAGAAGTGGGACTAAGAACAGAAACAGAAGCAACAGCAGCCAAGGTTGCAGACAGAAAAAACAAAAAGTTGCAGGATCTCATCAGCATGCCCCTCTTCAAAGCCCCACAGAACTTTATCTTTGACAAACCTTCATACTGGACAGACTGGAGACAACTGGTCCCCCTTCCCCTCCACTACAGAAGGATGTGGACAAATTAGAGCGAGTCCAGCAGAGGGCAACGAAAATGATTAGGGGATTGGGGCAGATGACTTACGAGGAGAGGCTGAGGGAACTGAAGTTATTTAGTTTGCAGAAGAGAAGAGTGAGGGAGGATTTGTTAGCAGCCTTCAACTACCTGAAGTGGGTTTCCAAAGAGGATGGTGCTCAGCTGTTCTCAGTGGTGGCAGATGACAGAACAAGGAGCAATGGTCTCAAGTTGCAGTGGAGGAGGTCTAGGTTGGATATTAGGAAGGACTATTTCACTAGGAGGGTGATGAAGCACTGGAATGGGTTTCCTAGGGAGGTGGTGAAATCTCCTCCCTTAGAGGTTTTTAAGGCCCAGCTTGACAAAGCCCTGGCTGGGATGATTTAGTTGGTGTTGGTCCTTCTTTGACTAGGGGATTGGACTAGGTTACCTCCTGAGGTCTCTTCCAACCCTAATATTCTATGATTCTAAGATTTTACAAGATCTTGCATTGCTGCTAAGCTCCAAAAAGAAACTGGAGATAGCCAGGTATCGTCTTTAATGTGTGCTATGGGGAAGCAGGCAGAGCATGTCTTTAAATCCTTTGACTTTAGTGAAACCAGTCACGGAGATGATGGTGAAAAGGTTCTGGCTGTGTTTGATGCATACTTTATACCTCAGAGAAAAGTGGTGTATGAAAGAGCATGTTTCCATCGGAGAATTCAAGAACCAGGGGGAAATGTTGAAAGTTTTTAAGAGCTCCGCATGCATTGGCTGAAAACTGTGTTTCTGGGAATGCAAAACATGAAACTATCAAAGACAGGTGTGTTTTTGGGTTAACAGATAAAAATCTTTCGCAGCAGCTACGATTGAGGAGAGATTTAACCCTAGCCACAGCTATCCAGAAAGCAAAACAGTCAGAATTAGTCACACATCAGAACAAAAGGCAGGAGCAACTTGAAAAACCTAAAAGTAGCTTAGGCTCAGTCTACACTATGATGATGCACGTCCAGCTAGAGGCGCATGGTGTAATAATTGCACCAAATATGGACATTTTGCAGCGGTTTGCTTCACCAAAGCAGTCAGGGAGTTGACTTGTATTACAGACAACCAAGAAACATGGCTTCTGGAATGTATCACTTGTGATGACGTAGAGCCTGCCTGGAGAATGAAATTAAATACTCATGGCAAGAATATTGACTTTAAATTGACTCAGGAGCTGACGTCACAGTCATCTCAGAAGGGACTTACAATCACCTTTGACTTCTCCCAGAGCTGAGGTCACCTTATGTAGCTCTGAACTGCAGGGGCCAGTTCACCACAGAAACAACTTACAGAGATAAGAACTTTGGGTTCAGAGTCAGATCAAAGGATCAAAGACCCAGCCGCAACATGGCAGCCATGATGTCCCGATTTTATAGGGACAGTCCTGATATTTGGGGATTTTTCTTATAAAGGTGCGTATTACACCCCCCCATCCCGATTTTTCACACTTGCTATCTGGTCACTCTAGCCATGATGGGCCTAGCAAGGAGGGTGGAAGAACTCGACGGAGGAGTTGATGATATTAGGCTTTTGAAAGGAGATCCAGGACAAATCAATGCAAGAGACAATGCTGAACCATACAGTGTACAAACACCTCTACCAGACAGACCATGGAAGAGATTAGCTGCAGATTTACGTAAATTCAGAGGATAGCGTTTTTTGGTTGTTGTTATCTCTATATTTCTGGAAAAACAGCCCACATCCTTGAAAGACGTAACATGTCGCAGTGTTATTGAGAAACTGACGGGCCTGTTTGCTCCCTTTGGCATTCAAAACAACCAGCGATGGACAACGAACCACAAAGTGCCACAGCAGAATTTAAGTTATTGTGCATGAAATATGATTTTGATCATATTCCCAGCAGTCCACATAACCCACAAGCGATGGAGAGGCTGAGATTGCTGGGCAGACAGCCAAGGAAATCCTACTGCCGGACGATCCATTCCTTGCTCTTCTGAGTTACAGATCAACACCAACAGCAGTGACTGGATCCAGTCCAGTGCAGCCCCTGATGGGAAGACAACTCAGAGCTACTGTTTCAACTTTGGAAAATAGCCTATCTCCAGATTGCCCCGTCGCGAAGAGAATAGCCAAATCGTGTAAAAAGGCTAAAAGAGCTAATGAACGCTTTTATAACAAAAACAAGGAGGGATCCTTGTGGCACCTTAGAGACTAACAAATTTAGTGTGAGGTCAGTTTAACGAGACAATTCACTTAACAGCAGGATACCAAGGGAGGAGAAATAACTTTCAAAGTGGTAATGAGAGTGGCCCGTTTCAGACAGTTGACAACAAGGTGTGAGTAACAGTAGGAGGAAATTAGTATGGGGAAATGTAATGACCCAACCACTCCCAGTCTTTATTCAGGCCTAATCTGATGGTATCTAGTTTGCAAATTAATTCCAGTTCTGCAGCTTCACGTTGGAGTCTGTTTCTGAAGTTTTTTTGTTGAAGAATGGCCACTTTGAGATCTGTTATTGAGTGAACAGAGAGACTGAAGTGTTCTACTGGTGTTTGAATGTTATGATTCCTGTTGTCAGATTTATGTCCATTTACTCTTTTTTATGTAGAGACTGTCTGGTCTGGCCAATGTACATGGCAGAGGGGCATTGCTGGCACACGATGGCATATATCACATTGGTAGATGTGCAGGTGAACGAGCCCCTGATGGTGTGGCTGCTGTGGTGAGGTCCTATGATGGTGTCACTTGAATAGATATGTGGACAGAATTGGCACCGGGGTTTGTTGCAGGGTTTGGTTCCTGGGTTGGTGTTTTTGTTGTGTGGTGTGTAGTTGCTGGTGAATATTTGCTTCAGGTTGGGGGGCTGTCTGTAAGCGAGGACTGGCCTGTCTCCCAGGGTCTGTGAGAATGAGGGATCGTCCCTCAGGATAGATTGTAGATCCTTGATGATGCACTGAAGAAGTTTTAGTTGGGGGCTGTAGCATAAGCGCTGACTCCGTGGGTGCGCCGGGGCTGGAGCACCCACAGGGAAAAACTAGGGGGTGCTCAGCACCCACTGGCAGCTCCCCGCCCAGCTCACTTATGCCTCCAATCTGCCTCCACCTCCTTCCCTGAGCATGCCATGTGCCCACTTTTTCCCCCTAGCTCCCAGCGCTTGCACCATGAAACAGCTGTTTTGTGTGGCTGGGAGGGAGGTGGGAGGAGGGGGAACGCAGTGTGCCCGGGGAAGAGATGGGGCTGGGGCAGGGATTTGGGGAAGGGGTCCAATAGGGGCAGGGAGGGGGTGGAGTTGGGACAGGGACTTTGGGGAAGGGGTTGGGATGGGGGCAAGACAGGCATGGGGAAATGGTGGAGTTGGGGCAGGGCCATGGGTGGGGTGGGCGAGAGCACTCACCGGCGCCAGGGAAAGTTGGCACCTAAGGGCTGTAGGTGACGGCTAGTGGCGTCCTGTCACTTTCTTTTTTGGGCCTGTCTTGTAGTAGGTGACTTCTTGGTACCCTTCTGGCTCTCTCAATCTGTTTCTTCACTTCACCAGGTAGGTATTGTAGTTTTAAGAACGCTTGATAGAGATCCTGTAGGCGTTTGCCTCTATCTGAGGGATCGGAGCAAATGCAGTTGTATCTTAGGGCTTGGCTGTAGACAATAGATCGTGTGATGTGGTCTGGATGGAAGCTGGAGGCATGTAGGTAAGTATAGTGGTCAGTAGGTTTCCAGTATAGGGTGGTGGTTATGTGACCATCGCTTATTAGCACAGTAGCGTCCAGGAAGTGGACCTCTTGTGTGGACTGGTCCAGGCCGAGGTTGATAGTAGGGTGGAAATTGTTGAAACCTTGGTGGAATTCTTCAAGGGCCTCCTTCCCGTGGGTCCAGATGATGAAGATGTCATCAATGTAGTGCAAGCAGAGTAGGGGCGTGAGGGGACGAGAGCTGAGGAAGCATTGTTCTAAGTCAGCCATAAAAATGTTGGCATACTATGGGGCCATGCTGGTACACATAGCAGTGCCGCTGACATGAAGGTATAAATTGTCCCCAAATCTGAAATAGCTGTAGGTGAGGACAAAGGCAAAAAGTTTAGCTATAAGGTGTGCCGTGATGGTATCAGGGATGCTATTCCTGATGGCTTGTAGTCCATCTTTGTGTGGAAGGTTCATGTAGAGAGCTTCTGCATCCATAGTGAGTAGGATGGTGTGTTTTGGAAGATCGCCAAAGGATTGTAGTTTCCTCAGGAACTACATTGTCAACATTTTTATGGTTGACTTAGAACAACGCTTCCTCAGCTCTCGTCCCCTCACACCCCTACTCTACTTGCACTACATTGCCACTTCAAAAGTTATTTTTCTCCCTTGATATCCTGCTGTTAAGTGAATTGTCTCCTTAAACTGACTTCACACTTCATAAGGCAACTCCCATCCTTTCATGTGTTTATACCTGCTCCTGTATTTTCCACTCCATGCATCTGACGGAGTGGGTTCTAGCCCAGGAAAGCGTATGCCCAAATAAATTTGTTTAGTCTCTGAGGTGCCACAAGGACTCCTTGTTTTTGCTGATACAGACTAACACGGCTACCACTCTGAAACTGTTATAACAGACGTCACTCAGAGAACCTGGTGACTGTGTTCAGATCCAGTTGGGTAGAGAAGAAGGATGGACATCTTCAGCTGCCATAAAGAAAAAGAATTCAGCGCTCAGGTCATACGTGATCAAGACCAACAGTGGAGACATCAGCAGAAACCGTCAACACTGATAGTTTGTTCCTCAGCAAGAGAAAACTGTGCAGATGGCGGCTGCAGGACAAGACTCCACAAGGTTTCCAAATCGACCACGGTCTGTCGTTGCAACTGCTGGCCAGCCAGATGGCCGAGTCGTTCCACGTTCTGGTCGTGTAACTAGAAAACCAGCAGGTTTCAGAGAGATGTGACAAACTGAGCTGTTGTGAACGGCAGAAACAGCGTGACGGTGTAAATAGTGCACGTGGTCGGAAGGGAGATGGAATGGGATGTTAAACCATATTAGACTGTTGAGCCACTAGCTGCGTGTAACGTACTTTAGTTAAGCAAATCTTGGCTGGTTCAGGACCATGATGCCGACCTGGGGTAGAGATGGACTGAGAGGGACCCCACTTGCCTGCCTCCCCGAGCTGGGGTGTGACCATCTGCCTAGGGCTGAGCCGCCGGCCCCACGCAGTGGTAGACACCCCCATGGGAACTAAGTTCCTTTCTTTCCCCTCCCCAGAGGAAGCGTCATTACTGGCGGCTGGACTGCAAGTGTATCACGCTCTTCCAGAACAACACCTCCAGCCGCTACTACAAGGTAAGCGCCCTGAGCAATTGTCCCTGATAGTCTGTTCCACCAGCAGAGATGGAGATGCCCCCTCAGCGCGCACCGAGCTTTTCCTCACCCAAGGGAGAGTCCTCCCCAACTGTCTGTTCCTCCTAGAGAGGTGGGGTATCCCAGGTGACTGTATCCCAGAGTTTGTAGGTTTCAGTGTCCCCAACCCTTCTCTTGGGGAGATGTTTCCCCAGCCTGGCTGATCAGGTTCTGCATCTCCTCTACTGAGTTTCACGCTGTAAATCCTGTGTGTGTGTGTGTGTGTGTGTGTGTGTTTTCACCACACCCTTTGTGTCAGCGGGCCCACACTGATGACTCAGGCTGCTCAAAAATCTTTGGACAAAAAAGTCCTTTTTCCATCAAAAGACATTTTTGGCACCAAAAAAGGAAAAAAGTTTAATTGTTGAGGATTTATTTTTTTTAATGGAAATTCTCGGCAAAAAGGCACCCGCTTTTTTTTTGTATGTTGAAATGATGTCAAATTCCCACTGTCTCTTGGGTTCCCCTGCCCCTTCGTTTCCTTCTCTTTCGAAAAAGTTGGTGGGACATGAAAGTGTGTGTTGTGGGGGGAAGGAGGGGAGGAGATTCCACTCTTTTCCTACTTTCCACTCGAAAAGTTTTGGGGGGAAATCTTTTCAACAGTCTGAATTTCTCTGTTTTTTAAAACATTTTACAAAACTATTTCCTTTATTTTCCACTGTGGGGAAATAAAAGAAAGAACTCTTCTTTCTTTCTTTCTTTAAAACAAAAAAAATGGTGTGTGTTTGGGGAAGAGAAAATGAGGGAAATAAATGGGCAGGGGGAACCCTGAAAATTCAGAGGGAAATCAAAGGGCCCAGAAGCCAAGCTGGGCCGAGCTATTCTGCATTCTGCCCCTGAGCTTGCGGGTGGGTTCTCGTTGCAGGAAATCCCGCTGTCTGAGATCCTGGCGGTGGAGCCGGCCCAGACCTTCGCCCTGGTGCCTCCGGGTGGCAACCCGCACTGCTTCGAGATCGTCACGGCCAACGCCACCTACTATGTTGGGGAGAACTGCGCCCCGGCCCCGTCCACTGCCAGCCAGCAGCACAGCGGGGTTGGGCTGGAAGTGGCCATGGCCTGGGAGAGTGCCATCCGCCAGGCCCTCATGCCTGTCATTCTGCAGGATGCTCCCAATTCTCAGGGACAGGCCCCCCACAGTGAGTGAGAGCCCCGAGGCCTGGGATGGGCTCTGGGGCAGTGGGGAGAGCACCCCCTTCCCCGCTCCCTGCAGCACAGCACCCCCTAGCACCGTGTTGGGTTGTTGGGGCCAGCACTGACTGCGAGGGGAGAGCGCCCCCTACCGAACCCCCACCCTGGTCCCTGCAGCACAGCGCTCTCTGGTGTCACACTGGGACATCGGGGTCCTAAAGAGCATCACCTCTTGGGTCACCGTCACTGCTCCCTGCAGCGCTCTGGGTGTCTCCCATCCGAGTGCAAGCTGGTCCCTGTTGGGAGCCCAGCCCGAAGCACCAGCATCCTGTCAGACCCTTCTGGGCCTAGCCTGGCAGCGTCCCAAGTGTGGGAGGTGATTGCCCTGCAGGAGGCGACACCGTTCTCACCTGGGGATCACCGAGCCGGTCCTGAGCTCAGTCCTCAGATGCTGCAGCTCCCCAGGGATCAGGCTTAGGGACTGGGAAGGGGGCGGGGACTTGACACGCCGTTCCCCATGTAGGATTTCATGCCCTGGACACAGTATACGGGGGGATGGGGGAGGAATCCTGATTGGCTCAGGCCAGGCCTGTCTGGTGCCAGCTCCTAATCAAAGGCCTGTTTTCCTTTCCCAGGGCAGGCATCGCTCAGGATCTCCGTGTCCAACAGCCAGATCCAGGAGAATGTGGTGAGTAGAGACCACGCCCCCTCTCTTTCAGCCACGCCCCCTCTCTTTTGGCCACACCCTTCTCTGTGTATGTCCAGACCCAGGAGAATGTGGTGAGTAGGGGTTCCCCCCACCCCATGGCTCTTTCTCTATATATAAAGAGTGGGAACATGAACCAACGGCTAAGGAGGAGCACAAAGGAATAGCATGAGCATGTAGGGACAAAACCAGAAAGGCTAAGGCACAAAATGAGCTACATTTAGCAAGCAACATAAAAGACAATAAGAGGAGGTTGTGTGATTACCTCAAGAGCAAGAGAAAGATGAAGGAAAGTGGAGGCCCTCTCCTTAGCTGGGAGGGAGAACTAGTAACCAGCGACCTCGGGAAGGCGGAGGCGTTTATGCCTCTTCTGCTTCAGTGGCCTCTGAAAAGGTTAATTTGTGACCAGATATGTAACACAATTAATGGTAACAACGAAAGGGAAGAAGTGCAAGCCAAAATAGGGGGAAAAACAGGTTAAATAAGACAGATATATTTGAGTCATCAGATGAAATTCACCTGAGAGTACTTTAGTTGCTAGCTGAAGCAAAATCTCAGAACTGGTGACAGTTCTTTCAGAACTCCTGGAGCACGTCAAAGGCTTTGTGAAAGAGCAAATACACTATATCCACTCAATCAGTCTTATCCACATGCTTGTTGACCCCTTCAAAAAATTCTAATAGATTGGTGAGGCATGATTTCCCTTTGCAAAAGCCGTGTTGACTTTTCCCCAACATATCGTGTTTGTCTGTGTGTCTGATAATTCTGTTCTTTGCTATAGTTTCAAGCAATTTGCCTCATCCTGAAGTTAGTCTTAAACAGCCTGTAATTGCCTCTGCAGCCTTCTTAAAAACTCGGTGTCACATTAGCTCTCTGCTACTCTTCTGGTTCAGAAGCTGATTTCAGCGATATGTTACCTACCATAGTTAGTAGTTCTGCAATTTCACATTTGAGTCCCTTCAAAACTCATGGTCCTGGTGACTTATTACTGTTTAATGTATCAGTTTGTTCTGAAACCAAATCTATCGACACCTCAATCTGGGACCCCCTCGTCTCTGTGCCCCGCCTCTACATGTGATGGACACCCCATCCACCCACCCACCCAGGACGGCCCGACATGACCCTTTTTCTTGTGCCGTTGCAGGACATAGCCACAGTTTACCAGATCTTCCCGGACGAGGTCCTGGGCTCGGGGCAGTTTGGAATTGTCTATGGAGGTGGGTTCAGGGGGAGGGCGGGATGCAGGGCCTGCCATTGAGAACCGCTGGGATGGTGTATGGTGGGTGTTTGTACAGGGATCGCTCACCCAGCAGTGCACTGAGATGCAGCTGGCTCTGGGGTGGAGCGTGGGTGAGGGCTGTTTAATAGCTGCACGGGGATGCTGCAGACCAGTTCGGAAGGGAAATGGAAGAAAACTGTCGTGTCCAACCCTATTTTGGATTGGGGAGATTAGCTGGTTTGGGGTGTTGGGAATGGGACATGGGGCCTTTCAACTCAAGGGGGCACTGGGTCCAGTCTACCCCCAGGGTGGGGGAATGGCAGGGTCAGGGGGTGGGCAATGGGACACGAGGACTCTAAAGCCTGTGTTCTGGCCCCCAACAGGGAAGCATCGTAAGTCAGGCCGGGACGTGGCAGTGAAGGTGATTGACAAGCTGCGTTTCCCCACGAAGCAGGAAAGCCAGCTGCGTAACGAGGTGGCCATCCTGCAGGTGAGAGGGGGACTCCCCCGCCCTGGAGAGAGCACACCCCCACTCCTCCCATGGGGCCCGCCTCGGTGGTCCTGGGGCTTGACTGGCTTAAGTGCATTTCTGAAAGCTGGCCCTGAGGTTGCTGCTCGCTGCAGCGAGTTGCACAGGTCTCAGCCCAGGTCCCAGCAGGGCAGGGAGACGCGGGTTGAGCCGGCCGCTCTGGAGGAGGCAGCACATGGGGCTGGGGTTTGCCTGGAGCTGGGTGGCTCATGGGGGTCACCAGCTCCAAGGGAGGGGTGGGGCTGGCAGACGGGTGGATTCCCTGCCCCCAGGCCCCACTTTTATCCCTCCTGTCCCCGGCCCCCAGAACCTCCGCCACGCAGGCATAGTGAACCTGGAGTGCATGTTCGAGACGCCCGAGAAGGTGTTTGTGGTGATGGAGAAGCTCCACGGGGACATGCTGGAGATGATCCTGTCCTCGGAGAAGGGCCGGCTGCCCGAGAGGCTCACCAAATTCCTCATCACCCAGGTGAGAACCGCCCCATCCCCCCTCTCCCCGAGCTGCCCCAGCACCACAGCTTGTCCCCGGGGCCACTGGGTGGAGGAGTTCAACAGGATGGGCCAGGGGCATGCAGCTGTCTGTCCGTCTGGAGGGGACTGGCCCTGCGATGTGTGTCCGTCTGTCTGGAGGGGACCAGCCCTGCCCTGTGTGTCTATCCATCTGGAGGGGACTGGCCCTGAGTGTGTGTGCACCTGTCTGGAGGGAACCGGCCCTGTGCTGTCTGTCCATCTGTCTGGAGGGGCTGAGCTCAGCTGGGGGCATGTCCCTGCTGCCCTCTGGGGTGCCCCAGCCCAGCCTGGTCCCTCTGCTCCTCCCTGGGGGGAACGAGGGAGGGTACAGGGGGAACAGGCAGCGCCCCCTTCCCTCCCTCCAGCTGGCAGGGTCAGGCCTCTGCCCCCCAGGCTGCTCTCTCCCTCCTGTGCCCCCTCCAGCCCCTGGGGGGCCCCCCTGCTGGGTGGATGGAGGGAAGGGCCCTGTAAGCTCTTGGGGCAGCCCTGGCCCCGCGCACAACATCTGACCTGCCCCGTCCTGGCAGATCCTGGTGGCCCTGCGGCACCTGCACTTCAAGAACATCGTCCACTGCGACCTGAAACCAGAGAATGTGCTACTGGCCTCTGCCGAGCCCTTCCCCCAGGTGAGACCCCCCCCTAGGTTGGACTGCCCCACCCCCCTCTACGGGGACCCCTCCCCCTTCCATGTGGCCCCTTCCCCCAGGTAAGACCCTCCTTCCCCTCCCCTAGGTTGGACTGCCCTACCCCCCTCCACAGGGACCCCTCTCCTCAGGTATGACTGTCCCACCACTCTGCGCAGGGACCCCTTCCCCCAGATGAACCCCCCCAGTCCCCTCCACAGGGACCCCCTTCCCCTATGTGAGACCCCCCCCCACTGCCCTCTGCAGGGACCCCTTCCCACTCTGTCTTCCCCTCTGCTGTTTGTGACACCCCCATCTCCCACCGTGGAGATCCCTCATCCCCCACAACTCCTGGGGCATTGGGGAGAAAGCCCCCCACCCCGCTCCCTGCAGCACAGCACCCCTAGCACCTCACTGGGGCATCGGGGCCAGGGGGAGAGCGCCCCCTGCTGAGACCCCTCCCCTGGCTCCCCCAGGTGAAGCTGTGTGATTTCGGGTTTGCCCGCATCATCGGCGAGAAGTCGTTCCGGCGCTCGGTGGTGGGCACCCCGGCCTACCTGGCCCCCGAGGTGCTGCTGAACCAGGGCTACAACCGCTCACTGGACATGTGGTCCGTGGGGGTCATCATGTATGTCAGCTTGAGCGGCACCTTCCCCTTCAACGAGGACGAAGACATCAACGACCAGATCCAGAACGCTGCTTTCATGTACCCGCCCCACCCCTGGCGCCAGATCTCGGCTGGAGGTACCTGCCTTGGGATTGGAGCGGGGTCTTGGCCGGAGGGACCTGCCGTGGGGGGAGAGGGGGATCTCGGCTGGCGGGACCTGCCACTGGAGGGGGAAGGGGAGGGGGATCTGGGCCAGAGGGACCTGCCCCTGGTGGGAGGGGGGATCTCGCTGGGGGGACCTGCCTCAGTGTGTGGTCTGGTTTGGGGGGGAGGGGGGGTGTCTTGTTGCCTCCTAGTGGCAGGACTCAGCCACTACAACAGCTGCCTGTGGACTCCCAGCTGTGGGGTTTCATCTCAAGCTCAAATGGCAGGGGGAGGGGGGAGGCGCTCAGACTGCCTGTGAGGGGGCAACACCCCCAACTGACACCCCCATCCCTGCAGCACAGCACCCCCAGCAGGAAGGCCTGTGTTGCTGGGGCACCATACCCACTATCCCCGCACCCCATGGCTTTCCCCAGGGCAGACTTGGGCCCTTCCTGCCCCCACAGATTGCTCCATGACTCCCCCGCGCTTTCTTCTCCTCCAGCCATCGACCTGATCAATAACCTGCTCCAGGTGAAGATGAGGAAGCGCTACAGCGTGGACAAGTCCCTGAGTCACCCCTGGCTCCAGGTATGTAAGGGTGGCCCAGCCAGGGCCTGACAGCCTCGCCTCAGACCCAGCAGCGTCCCCCAGCCCTGCCTAGGTCCAGAGCCGTCACCTAAGGGAATGCTCAGCAGGAGCGTTGCTGTTGCTATCGAGAGGTGGGGAAAGTGAGGCACAGAGAGGGGCTGGGACTTGCCCCAAACCTGGGAATGGAACCCAGGAATCCCAGCTCCCAGCCCCCTGCTCTAACCACTAGATGCCACTGCCCTCTTACACAGGCCTGCTGCTGTTGCCTCTGTGCCCAGTATGGTCCTGCAGCCGCTGCCCTTGGTTGCAGCAGCAGAAGGAATTACGGAGCCAGCTAGAGGTGGCGGTTCTGGTGCTCTCCAGCAAGGGGCAGCAGTGACACCCCCCCAGGCGACCTGTTGCAGGGTGGTTCTGGTGCTGTCCCATAGAGGTTAGCAGTGACACACCCCAGCTGGCCCAGTGCAGGGCAGTTCTGGTCTTGTCCAGCAGGGGGCAGCAGTGACACACCCCAGCTGGCCCAGTGCAGGGCAGTTCTGGTCTTGTCCAGCAGGGGGCAGCAGTGACACACCCCAGCTGGCCCAATGCAGGGCAGTTCTGGTCTTGTCCAGCAGGGGGCAGCAGTGACACACCCCAGCTGGCCCAATGCAGGGCGGTTCTGGTCTTGTCCAGCAGGGGGCAGCAGTGACACACCCCAGCTGGCCCAGTGCAGGGCAGTTCTGGTCTTGTCCAGCAGGGGGCAGCAGTGACACACCCCAGCTGGCCCAGTGCAGGGCAGTTCTGGTCTTGTCCAGCAGGGGGCAGCAGTGACACACCCCAGCTGGCCCAGTGCAGGGCAGTTCTGGTCTTGTCCAGCAGGGGGCAGCAGTGACACACCCCAGCTGGCCCAGTGCAGGGCAGTTCTGGTCTTGTCCAGCAGGGGGCAGCAGTGACACACCCCAGCTGGCCCAGTGCAGGGCAGTTCTGGTCTTGTCCAGCAGGGGGCAGCAGTGACACACCCCAGCTGGCCCAGTGCAGGGCAGTTCTGGTCTTGTCCAGCAGGGGGCAGCAGTGACACACCCCAGCTGGCCCAGTGCAGGGCGGTTCTGGTCTTGTCCAGCTGGGGGCAGCAGTGACACACCCCAGCTGGCCCAGTGCAGGGCAGTTCTGGTCTTGTCCAGCTGGGGGCAGCAGTGACACACCCCAGCTGGCCCAGTGCAGGGCAGTTCTGGTCTTGTCCAGCAGGGGGCAGCAGTGACACACCCCAGCTGGCCCAGTGCAGGGTGGTTCTGGTGTTGTCCACTGGGGGGCAGCAGTGACACACCCCAGCTGTCCCAGTACAGGGCAGTTCTGGTCTTGTCCAGCAGGGGGCAGCAGTGACACACCCCAGCTGGCCCAGTGCAGGGTGGTTCTGGTGTTGTCCACTGGGGGGCAGCAGTGACACACCCCAGCTGTCCCAGTACAGGGCAGTTCTGGTCTTGTCCAGCAGGGGGCAGCAGTGATGCACCCCAGCTGGCCCAGTGCAAGGCGATTCTGGTGTTGTCCAGCAGGGGTCAGCAGTGATGCACCTGGTCCATGTTAACCCGTTGCTGCCCCTGCAGGATTACCAGACGTGGCTGGACCTGCGGGAGCTAGAGACCAAGATGGCTGAGCGCTACATCACCCACGAGAGCGATGACGCCCGCTGGGAGCAGTTCGCCGCTGACCACACCCTGCCCTACCCCGCCCACCTGCGGGCCCCCCGGGAGCCGCCCCCCGAGGAGGAGGAGGAGGGGGACGGGGAGCTGCAGGGGCTGACAGAGAGGGTCAGTATTCTGTGAGCCTGGCCCCCGCATCCTGTGGCAGAGAGAAGACCCCCCTCCTCCTCCGGTTGAGGGGGAGGGACAAGACGGACCCCTGGGGATGGGGTGAAGGACACCCCTGCCCCCGCTTTGTGCGGCGGGGACGTGGCTCCCCCTGCTGGCACCAGAGCAGACAGGACGGCTCCCTTTTCCCAACTGGTGCATTGTGAAGAACACCCCTGCCTGCCTACCTGCACGCCCCCCCGCCCACTGGGGCCACCCTCAGGAGCCCCCGAGCAGGCGCCCCTAGGGCTGAGGAGAGGCAGGTGGGGGCCCGGGGTTGGGCTGAGGGCCCCAGGACATGGCGAGGGGCCTAGGCAGGGCGTGACGCCTGGCACAGCTGCTGAGGTCGCTTGGCGCCCATGTGGATGGCCCTCGGCTCTCGTGGCGCCCCGGCCGGTGCGAGAATGGAATAGAAGAGAATGGAGTGAGAGGCCCCGGGGCCTCAGGGAGGGGAAGTGGGTGGGGGCCTGGCGCTGTGATCGGGGGGTGAGGGCATGAGAGGGGTGGAGTCCCAGGCGCATGTCAGGGACCTGGGGGTGGCTGAGGGGTCCCAGCGAGGTAGTTGAGGAGTGGGGGGAGGGTGCAGGATGTACTAGGCTCCCATGGTTAGGATACGAGGGTGTCCCAAGGGCATGGGGTTGGTGTTAGGCGCCTGGACTATGGGTGAAGACTTTTGAGGACATAGGGACCCCTCCCTGCAACCATTTTCCCTGGTGCATCACTCTGGGGGCAAAAAGGGGGGGGTCTCCATTTTGGGGAGCAGAGAAGGAGGTGAGCCCTCCCCCTCTTGTCTTCAGCGGGGTAGAGGGGAGAAGCATCCGTCCTCCCCCCCCACCAAACCCCTGCTGGCTCCAAGCCATCTTGGCCAGACCAAAGCTGCCCTAGGCTGAGCCTTCTGGATCTTGACACCCTGCTCCACGTGTGGCCTGCGTGGCCATGTGCATCCTGGCCCGTGCACATGCGTGTCCACGGCGGGGACAGGGGACAGGTGAATAACTGACGAGGCTCATGGAGCTGGGACTGATCTACACCGCCCTCCGGTGGATGCTCATACAGGGATGTGTGTGTATAAATAAATAGTGAACAGAACCTGCCCAGCCTGCCTTTGAACTGAAATATACATGACCCCCTGTGCAGGGGGACACTGAGTCATGCACCCCCCAAGCTGGAACAGACGGGGTGGGTGTGATCGCCCTGCACTACAGCTACAAGCCCCAGGTAGTGCTGGGGTGTCCCTGCTCCCCTGTAGGGCACAAGGTGCAGGGCTGGGGGTCACCTCCAAAAGTTTCAGATTTAGCCACACTCCAAAGTTATGCTCAGGAGCCATGGGTTCTAATCCTGCCTCTACCGCTGGCTGCGGGCAAGCCCCTTCCCTGCTCTGTGCTGTTTCCCCAGCTGTACAATTGGGATAAAGACATGGACCCTGCTTGATAAAGTGCTCTGAGAGCTCCAGAGGGAAAGGCCTCAATCCGAGTTAGGGGTGGTGGTTTATCTCGCATGGGTTTCTTTTCAAAGCAGTGCCTGTTTGGGGTGGGCATTGGAGCCCGACTACGCGATTCAGGCGGGAAAACAACTGGATCTTTGTGGGTTGGGTCAGCTCTGCTCCCGCCCAGGGGGCTGGCATGGTGGTAGCTCCATGCCCTGCTCCGGGCAGACTTGGGTAGAGTTTGCTTGTGGCCTAAAACCAGACCTGAGTGGCTCTCTAGTGTGGATGCTCGTTATATCACTTTTAAGTTGGCTTGCACCTGTGAATTGACCGGCACCAGTTCAGCTGATAGATACAGTACCAGGTTTAAAGCACTATTAAGGCATCCGTGTGCAGGTGTGGGCGCAGCCTTGTGTCCGCCAAGGGTCTCCTGTTCACACCCGCAGACCCAGGCACTTGGGCCAGGAGAAAATCTGTGTGTTGAGCCAGACTCAGTGGGTATCCAGTCCCACCTTCAGGGCGACTAGGGCTCCGGGGCATTAAACTCGCCCCTGCAGGAGTCGTTGGTGCTTGGCACCCTGGTAGCTGATGCGAATGGAGGTCTGTTTGGAAGTGCTTGGAGCCCAGGGTTGTGCCTGTAAAGCCGGAGCTGGTAAGCATGGTGTCGATTTCTTCCCTGTTCGGATCTCTCCCTGTTCCAGCCACAGAAGAGGTAGAATTTGTGACCATGGAGGGCAGTCTCCCCGGGCTCTCAAATAATAACAATCCCTAGCGCTTTTCAAAGGAGTGTGGTCTTATTCCCTTTTTATGACTGTGGAAACTAAGGCGAAGTGAGGGGACGGGTCTTGCCTGTGGCAGGTTGGGAACAGACCCCAGCGCTGCCCAGTGCTCTGTCTGCTCGGCCACACTGGTCAGAGACAAAGCAGCGTGAAAGCTCCACGCAGAGCTGCTTCGCCAAAGGGTCCTGCATTGACCCTGGCCCGAAGCTAAACAAGGCAGCGCAGTGACAGGAAGGCAAAGCAAATGCCATGTGAGCCCTGCTAGGATCTGCAGAGGATCTGAGTTGGTTACATCCCTCCCAGAGGCAGGTTTGCTCTTTAGCTTAAGCTGTACCAGGTCCTGCTTTTAGCTCAGGAGGGCCACGGTTCAATCCCCAGGCTGTCAGCCGAGAATTGTGTCTGTCTCCAAAACAATCAAGCTGTGGCTTTGTCCCCAGGCACCTCTGCTGTCCCTAAACAGAGCCTAACTTTGCTGGCTCCAGAGCTCTGGTTTCCCCAATCCGAACGCAAGCTCCCATCACTCAAGGTGCCGTGCAGTGTCCTGAAATAGTGGTAACGCTTTAAATAGTTGGGGAGCCCTCTAGAGGCACTCACTGTGTTCCAGGTTTTTCCCAAGTAGCCAGGTGGCTAGGTAGCAGGGCCTGGCTAGTCAGGAGCCGTGGTTAGACCCCACTGTGCCCATGGAGGGTCTTCCTTACAGGTGGAGCTGGGAGCATGGCCTGGCGTGAAGGGTGCCCACCTCTTCCCATTACAAGCCCCCCGTTTGCAGCCCCTTGGCCTTTCCAGGCGTTAGGTGGTTTGGCCTGGAACATCTCTCGCTGGGCGTCTGCTGCAGGCTCAGTGGATTTTTTGGCACGGGATGGGGGGGGATTTGCACCAAGACGTCTGAGCATCCATGAGACCAAGGCGCGGGAGACTGACGTGTCACTTGCCCTGGCTGGAAACTTCTGCCCCCCCCCCCACTTCTTTGCGCAGCTCTAACGCCCCCATGGGTTGGAGCCGAGACGTGCAAGGTGGCGGGGGGTCGCCCTGAGGACAGAGATGTGCTGGACCCAGTCCCAAGCTGCTGGCTCTCCCAGTTGAGGCGTTGTCTGACCTTGTATCTAAAGACCAGGAGGCAACTAGTTGAAGGTCGCGCTAAGCCCATCTCCCTTAAAGGGCCATCCCATCCCCCAACCACTAGGCTTCGGGTTTAGGGAGACGGGGTGAAATATGTGACCTTCCACAATGACAGAAGGCGTCTTGACTCCCACTTGCCCCCACCCCCCACATCTGGGAGGGGAGTGGGGAATCGAGTGGGTTAGAACAAGGGGAAACCAGGCCTCCTGGGTTTTATTCTGAGCACGGGGAGGGGGATAGGTTCATGTGGTTAAGCGAAAGGGAGGTAGGGAGGCTTCTATCCCCCAGCTCCTCTGCCAACTCATTGTGTGACCTGAAGCAAAATAACCGTCACTCTCGGCTCTGAGCTGTCAGTCGGTTTCTGAGGAACTCCAGGGGACCAAATGACTCTGTGTCATGCCAGGAGCCACAGTGGAATGCCCAGGCCCGTCTGCACGGTGCAGGGAGACAGGGCTGGGAGTCGGGGGCCGTCCCCTGCACCTGGAGCCGTTTCTCGGTTTTCTGCTGCTGTGAATCCCCAGCGGCTGCCCGACGTAAACAGGAAACCACCGAGAGCAACTCTCTGGGTGGGGACCTTAGGACACCTGGGAGCCAGTGTGCCCCGACACCAGGCCTGCCTAGCCCCAGGGACCCCGCCAGAGATCAGGGCAGGGGAGCACAGCATTCCCAGGCCTGCAGTCGTGACCAGTGAGTGGCAGATGGTCACTGGGGGGGGCACAGATTTGGTTGGTTCCTGTCTGCACGCCTGGCCTGATTCACTTCCGGCTGACTTGTGAATCATAGAATCAGAAAATATCATGGTTGGAAGGGACCTCAGGAGGTATCTAGTCCAACCCCCTGCTCAAAGCAGGACCAATCCCAACTAAATCATCCCAGTCAGGGCTTTGTCAAGCTGGGCCTTAAAAACCTTGAAGGAAGGAGATTCTGCCACCTCCCTCGGGAACCCATTCCAGTGCTTCACCACCCTCCTAGTGAAATAGTGTTTCCTCATATCCAACCTAGACCTCCCCCACAGCAACTTGAGACCATTGCTCCTTGTTCTGTCATCTGGGGGGCTGGAGCACATGACTTACGAGGAGACGCTGAGGGAACTGGACTTTTTTAGTCTGCAGCAGAGAAGAGTGAGGGGGGTTTTGATAGCTGCTTTCAACTATCTGTTCTCAGTCCTGCAGTTTTCCACCTATCTCCCCTATTGCAGCTGTTGGACCAGCAGGCTGGGGGTTGAGCCAAGCATGAAAGCAGTACTGCGTTGCCATTTAGATTGTCATTTAACAAATTTGTTTTTCCCAAAATGCTTGCTAACAATCCTGAATTCAATTTCAATATTATTTTTTTT
>NC_133779.1:5175435-5195039 GCF_003597395.2 Chelonoidis abingdonii
CCGTCCATCCATCCACCCACCACCCACTGTCCATCCACCTCCCACCCACTGTCCATCCACCCACCCACCTCCCATCCACTGTCCATCCCTGCCCCCAACTGTCCATCCCCTACCATCCATCCTCCCACCTACCATCCATCATCGATCCACTGTCCATCCATCCTCCCACCCACTGTCCATCCACCCACCGTCCATCCATCCACCCACCACCCACTGTCCATCCACCCACCATCCATCCATCCACCCACCACCCACTGTCCATCCACCTACCATCCACTGTCCATCCACCCAACCTCCATCCACCCACCATCAAACCACTGCCCTTCCCCCACCATCCATCCACCTGCCACCCACTGTCCATCCACCCACCTTCCATTCACTGTCCATCCACCCACCATCCATCCACCTGCCAACATCTTTCCACCCATCCCTGCATCTTCCCACAGATGGATCCACCCCTACCACTCATTCAGCCATGCCGCTATCCATTTAGCCACCCCCACCCACCCATCCATCCTGCACCTGGGACACCATTTCGCCGCACCGTGACAGGGCCCTCATTTACAGCCAGAAGAGCAGGTGAAATGGCCGTATCACCCATGGGTAGGCGGCATTGGGGGAGCGTGGGCAGTGGCCATGCGTGGTGCAAGGCAGCTGGGCGGTGGCCATGTATGGTGTTGAGCGCCTGTGCCCAATGGCCATGCAGGGTGTGAGGTGGCTGTGCGTGGCGTTGGGCGAGTGTGCCCGGTGGCACTGGACGAGCGTGCACAGCGGCTGTGTGTGATGATAGCTGCGTTCGAGCGGCAGTTGTGTGCTGACCTTGCTTGGCGCTGGGCCAGCGCATTGTGTGTGTGTGCGCTGCCCGTGCTGGCATGGTATGGAAACAGGGACACTTGCGCCATTGGTGATTGCAGAGCCAGCCCCGCGTGCTGCTTCTGGCATCAGCAATGTTTCCCTCTTGCTCAGAAGCTCCCAGCCTGTCAGCCCTGGTCGCCCCCCTAGGGACCTCAGCCCTCTGCCTGCCCTGGGGAGGGAAGGACGTGTCAGGGGCAGACGGGCCCAGGGCTGGGCCACCCCCCGGCCAGCCTTTGGAAACCCCCTTTCCAGTGTGTGTGAAATCCCGGACTGCACTTCCTAGCAATCGCTAGTGCTGGACTGCGGGGCGGGGGTGGGGGTGGGCAAGGGTGTCTGCTGGCGAATGGCAGCCGTGCGGGCAGAGCTGCTAGCCATTCACACGCCAGCTGGGGTAGCGAGGGCGGGCGGGCGCGGGGGAGCCTTTGAGGCTGCAAAGGAGCCGAGATCTGAGGATGCATCTGTGCCACTGAGCTGCTTCGGTGCCAGCGTCCCCCCAGGCTGGGGGCTTCCACTCAGCTCTCCAGAGACCCTCCCTGGCAGCTTGGTATGTGCCTGTCCCCCCCATCCCTGTGCTCTTGAGATCTGTCCCTGGGGAGGGGAAGTGAAAGACTGGGGCATGCAGCTGTACACGACCCCCCACCCCAAGCCGTACATGCTGCCTAACGGGCAAGGGGCGGGGGGGGGCAGACATGGGGGACTGCTTGGTGGAGCAGGGGAGGGAGTGTGAGGGGGGTGGTGAACAGCAAACCCCTCCCTGCCAGATGCCCCCTCCCCTAGGGCCCCACAAGTAAATAAACTGCAGGGGGCGCGGTTTTGGGGAAGGGGGTGAGAGGGAGGTGAGGGCACATGTGTTATATCTAGGGTGACCAGACAGCAAGTGTGAAAAATCGGGACGGTGGGGGGTAATAGGATAGGAGCCTATATAAGAAAAAGACCCAAAAATCAGTTCTGTCCCTATAAAATCGGGACATCTGATCACCCTAGTTATACCGGAAGGTGGGGGGAAGGGTAAATAGAGGCAGGGGGATGGGGTGCTGTCCAATCCCAGCTGTCTTGAGGCCACAGAGGTGGTCCCCTATCTCACACGGACATAGGGGGCACTGGATGGGCCAAGCCAGCTGTTTACCCCTCAACTTCTCCCAGAGCCGGCACCAAGCCCACCCCACCCTCCTCCCAGGGCCCTTTCCACACACCAACATGCCCTGCACACACACAACCCACATGGCATATGCGTCACCCCCCGGTACACAGGCTCCCCCACACACGTCACTGTTACACGTCATCCCCTGTGACAGAGACATCACGTTTCACACCCAGCCAGATCCCTGTGCAGCTCCAACGCCTACAGCCATGCAACCCTGCCAGAGATCCCCAACCACTGTACAAGGGTAGGTTGGTATCATTATCCCCTGTGCTATCGATGGGGAAACAGAGGTATGGAGTGAGGCCGTGACTTAGCTAAGGGCAGCGGCAAAGCCAGGAATAGAACCCAGGCAGTTTGACTCATAATCTTCCCATGGCAAATATTTTTCTTTCCCAGGAACAGAACCCAGCTCCCACAACCATCCCCACTCTGACCTCTTGACCTCACTTCCCTCTAAGAACTGAGGACAGAATCCAGATTTATAATTCCTCCCGCAAATCTAGGTCGCTCCCTGAACCAGGAACAGAACCCAGGAGTCCTGATTCCCCAGCCCCCCCACTCTAACCCCTTGACCTCACTCCCCTCCCAGAGCTGAGGCTAGAACCCAGGAGTCCTGGCTCCCAGGCCAGTGCATTGTCTACTGTACCACCCCACTTCATACAGATACTCCCTGGCCCCCATAAAACCTGCCAGCTGCATGTGCCACCTTGGCCCCCTCACTGAGCACAGCGCCCCCTAATGCACCAGCCACAGTTCTGCTACCGCTGTGGGAGATCCCCTACTCATTGTGCGGCAGGACGGGGCTCCCGCCCCCACAGCCGCATGGCCGGCTGCTGCGTGCACCATTCACCGCCTGGCGCACGTGTTCAGTGCTTGGGCAGCCCAGGCAGGAAGCTGGGCCTCAGGGTAGTGTCGTCACTGTCGTGCGATGGGAAAGGAAATGGTCTCGCTGCAGTGCACCTCAGCCACCTTTAAAGAGCCAGGATGCTGGAAGCCGGGTGTGTGCGGGGTGGGGGAGGCTGATCAGTGGCCCGCTGGCGACATGCACAGGCATGCTGAAGTGGAGCCTGGGCAGTGCCAGAGCACGTGGGCTAATTGTGTCCTTGGCCAGGCTTTCTTGTGTCAGTGTCTTGCCGATGGCCTCATCAATTTGCAGCCGGGATCTGATATACCCTGGGAGAGCTTTGCAAAAATAAGATTGTGTCACATATGTGATCATGAATAGCAACTTGGAGCCTGTAGCCAAGACTGTGGTGCTCTAAAGCTGCTTAAGAGCTTGTAAATTCCATTATTACTATTAGGTGTATTATGGCTATTGCTTAGATGCCCAGTCAATGGCCCACGGCCCCCATCGGCATACTAGTAGTGCTGTACAATTCGTATTGCTATTTTTAGGTGTAATACGGTAGCGTCACCAGTTGGGCTGCAGTCTCGGTCTCAAGGACCATTTGTGCTTGGTGCTGTTACAAGCATAAAGAACAATGGACCTCTGTGTTTTTCTCACCCTGTGATCGCTTCATTGTTCCTCTCTCACCATGGTGTGATAACATAAGACATGAGAGCCGGATCCTCACATGTACCCGTGAAGATCGGCGGCTCGTGAGGCGGCTGATTGTGCGTTCCCTTATCATATGTATACTAGGTAGGCCTAGGGAGTGGTGCGTACCGGGCTGGAGCGGGCGTATGGGAAGTAGGCGTGCATCGCACTTAGAGCGGCTAGACAAATCAGCAGGACTGTAAGTTTGCGGCCAACATGAGCGGTTCAGAACTAAATTCAAGCCTGCGAGCAGTCCTGTCCTTAGGACGGTATAGCATATCCAGTTCACTGTTACAGTATCTAGGACCTGAATGGCTAGGCAGCAGATCTGCAGAAAAGGACCTAGGGGTTACAGTGCACGTAGAAGCTGGATATGAGTCAGCAGTGTGCCCTTCGTTGCCAAAAGTAGTCAATCGGCATTTTGGGCTGTATAAGTAGGTATTGCCAGCAGATTCGAGGGACCGTGATATTCGCCTCTCTTTTCGACATTGGTGAGACTCTATCTGGAAAACTGTGTCCCAGTTTGGCCCACAACACAAGAAGGATGTGGAAAAATTTGGAAGAGTCCCAGCGAGGGCAGCAAAAAATGATCAGGGGGCTGTGAGCAACATGACTTATGAGGGAGAGGCTGAGGACCTGGGATTGTTTAGTCTGCAGAAAGCAGGTGAGGGGGGATTTGATAGCTGCTTTCACTATGAAGGGGTGGGGGGTGGGGTCCAAGAGGTATGCGCTCGTTGTTCTTCGGTGTGGCAGATGATACGAACAAGGACAATGTCTCAAGTTGCAGTGGGGGAGTTTAGGTTCGGATAGAGGAAACACTATTTTCACTGGAGCGCGTGGTGAAGCACTGGAATGGGTTCCCTAGGGAGGTGTTGGACATCTCCTTCCTTAGATGGTTTTTAAGGCCCAGCCTTGTACAAAGCCCTGGCTGGGAATGATTTAGTTGGGGTTCGGTTCCTAGGCTTTGAGGCAGGGGGTTGGACTAGACATCTCCTGAGGTCCCTTCCACCCGCTGATATTTTAATGATTCTGTGAACACGAAATTCAGTGCACGTCATGGTGCCAGCATATGCACACACACACACACCGCCACCTGGCCAGGCACCTCGCACCTGCACCACAACAGAGACCAAAGTGCCACCAGATCGGGAGTGCACAGCCCTCCCCACACGCCAGCCAATGCCCCACCATTAATCCGCTCTGCCTCCCAGCCCCACATGTGCCCTTGCCCCAAGTTGTGACATGGCTGGCTGGTTCTCAGCTCCCACGTCAGCCTAACCCAGCCAGCCTCATGTTGCTTCTGTACCTGCCCCTGCCCACAGCAGTGAATTTTTCTTTCCCAGCCCTTATTTTCTGCCCCAGCCATCTCAATTCTGCCCAGCTCCATTTGCCCTTGCCTCCAGGCCATGTCAGTTTTCTGCCCTAGCCCGTCACACTCTGCTCCTCTAACCAACTGCGGACGGCTTTTCTGGGCTGGGCCTGAGGGGAGGGGCCAGCTCCTGCAGGCGCCACCTTATTGCAGAGTGGCCGGGGGAGGGGAGCAGGGAGCAGGCACCCAGAGATCTTCTCTCCTCCTCCTTACGCAAAAATCCTGTAGGCTTTGTGCGGGGGCAGGGGGGGAGCTCTCTGCATATCTTATGCAGCTCTGATTGGCCTGCTCTCCGCCTACGGAGGTTTGAAGGTGGGAAGGACAGCCAGTTGCTTGTGTGTGTGTGTTGTCGCGTCTACATCCTTTAAATCGATTTAAACAGCGTTAAATCGATCTAACACTGCTCCGTCCACACTCACTGCCATTTATCATCGATTTAAAGGGCTCTTTTAAATGCGATTTCCTGTACTCCTACAAAACGAGAGGAGTATCGCTAAATCGATATTCTCCCTACTCGGCATAGGGTTAGTGTGGGACCGCAAATCGATCATTATTGCCTCATTATTTTACAGTAGCTACCCACAGTGCAACCGCTCCAGAAATCGATGCTAGCCTGGACCAGGAGCACCCAACCGAATTAATGTGCCTAGTGTGGACGCGCCACAAATCGACTTAATCTATCTGTTTTTATAAAATCAGTTTAAGCTAATTTGAATTTATCCTGTTAGTGTGACATGGCCTGTGGTGTTGTTATGTGTGGTGGTGTGTGTGTAGTCGCACGCTGCCCTGCCTGGCGTAGACAATGCCTGTCCGTGTCGTGTGTGTTGCTGCCTACCCTGCTGGCAGGGGGGCTGTGTGTGCCGGTGCGTGTGTGTCTGTCCTGCCCCTGCTGGCGTGGCAGCCTGTTTCGTTGTCGTGTGTGTGTGTGTGTGCTCCCTGCTGGAGGGACAAGCCCTGCTCTGTGTATGTGTGTGCCCTTCTGAAGGACAAGCCCTGGTCTCTGTGTGTGTCGTGTGTCGGTGCAGTGCTGCGCCCTGCTTGGAGAGCGACAAGCCTGCCTGTGCTGTGTGTGTGTGTGTTTGTGCGCGCTGCGCGCGCCACCCTTCTGGAGAGGAACCCTGCTCTGTTTGGTGTTGTGCGGCTGTGGGGGGCGCCTGCTACTGTGTGTGTGTGTGTGTTGTGTGTGTTGCGCGCCCCCTGCTGGAGGGACAAAGCCTGCCTCCTGTGTGTATGTGTGTTCTGCCCTGCTGGTGGGGATGAGCCCTGCTCCCTTATGGTAGAATGGCACGTGTGCTTTGATAGACACCGTTGATGGCGGGGTGGGGGTTGGGAGGTACCGTCACTGTAGTAAGATCTGCTCCTCTTTGCAGCGCCGCCCCACTACCATGCTGAACCGCCAGTGCCTGCGCGTCCAACCAGCTCATTCGCGCTGCGGGTGGACTTTCCAGTTGGCAGGAGCTGGTGGTCTCTCTCTATGGTGTCGTCTCCTGCAGGCCTGGCCACCAAACAACGCGCTGACCTGTGGCCCATCAATGGCAGAGGTGCGGCTTAGGCAATCGTGCTGGCAGTTCTACCTGCTGGCCTGGCGCCTCTGATGTGCTTACCGCCCTGTTCCTCCTAGCCGCTGTGATGCTGTACGTGTGCGTGGGCACCGGTGGAACCCTGAGCAGGCCTGGCCTGCCACGTCGCCTGGTTTTCATCTTCTTACTCAACATGTACGTCACGTCCTGCTTCCTCTGCCTCATCTCCTGGAGCGCTACATGGTCCGTGCCCACCCGTTCGCTCCTTGGGCTGCGAGCCGCCGCTATCGATGTTTCGTCGCCACTGACAGCGCCCTGGTGGCCATCGCTGGTTTTCACACCTTCCATGTGGGGCATCGCCCTGCGCTCCCCGGAAGCCGCCAATGCCTCCTGCTATGATAGCTTAAACCCGCTGCAGCCTGCGTGGCCCGGTTCAAAATATTCCCGGGTGGCCGCCGGCTTCATGCTGCCCCTTGCTGGTCTGGCGGTCTCCTAAGCCTCAAAATTCTTCCAGGGGTGCGGCTAGCAGCACCCTGCTAGGCCTGGCAGAAGCAAGGTGAGCGGTCTCTCGCTGGGCGTTATGGCATCTCCTACCTGCTTCGCCCCTACACTTGCCTGCGCTGGTGCGGACAGTGGCCTCTTGCGGTGCTAGATGGCTGCTCCCTCTGCTCCTTCGAGCAGCGGCTCCACCTCCCCTTTCTCCTTTGGCCCTGGCCCTGTCCAGCCTCAACACAGGCGCCCTGACCCGCGTTCCTCTACGCCTGGTTGAGCGTACAGCAATCAAGGGCGACCTACGGAAGTGGTTTGCTATGTGCCGCGCACTCGTCGCCCGGCACATCACCTCTTCTGGCCCTTGTGACGGGGCGTGCATGGCACCGTACGAGGGAGAACTGGAATTGGGATGCCAATGCCACCGGAAGGGGAGCTACGTGCCTAGGAACATCGGGCCTCACCCATGGGAGAAAGCCCGCAGCGGCCCTCACCGAACCAAAGAGACAAAGCTGGAGCCATGGGCCGAATGCCAAAGCTGGAGGGGAGGGGTCTGGGCCCAGCAATGGCTGAGGGGGTGGACTAGATGGCTTGCCATGAGGCTGCATAGACGGAGGCATTTGGGAAGGGACATGCGGCGCCAAGCTGTGCTCCGCAGCCGAGCGGCGATGGGGTTCGCTGGATCGTCCAGGCACTGCGTGGGGCTTGGAGGGAGCTAAATCTGAGACTCTGCAGAGAGGCGGGGGTGCAAGGACAGGAGATCTCCAAAGAGGTGAAGGATTAATTTAGGGTGGAACACGAAGGGCGATTGAAGACAGAGCGGGTAAAGCAAGATATTGATTCCCTAACAGCGAGCTGGGGGATCCTGTCTGCCTGGGAACAGAGTCCATCACTGGGACTTAAAATCGAGGGGTCCATGGTGTTGAGAAGAGGGCGTCTCAAACTCAGGAAGAGAGAAACCTCTTAAGAACCTTGGTTCACTGTCCCAACACTAAAGTGGTAGTTCCAGGCTGGACTCAAGTTTGCAAGGTGGACTTTCACTGGAGTAACCGCGGATGAACATCTTTTAAACCTTTCTACAAGGACCACTGAAAGAGAAGGGAAAACAGTCCAAGTCCTGAAGGAGACGTCTCTTTTTAACCAGGCGTCTGGCGCTTTAGCAAATAAAAGGTTGTTATATGGTAATTAGCTCCTGTTTGACAGTCTGTTAAGTAGCATGAAAAGTGGGATGTAACTGTTCTTTTTTTGGGGACGGGAAATTACTAAGGAATTTTCTGATGGTCTTGAAGCCACGGTGGAGTCTAATTCTGCCTCCTTTACAAACAAAACGCACGTGAAACGGGGAGAAAAAGAACAACCAAGATAGGAAACGCAGCATGCGTGGCTGGTGCGTCTCTCTCCCTGCAGCCTCATTCTGGAGAAACACTGGCTCAGCCACAGCCTGAATCGCCGCTCTGAGACTGGCAAATTTGTAGCAGACGTGGGGCGGTTTAGGGCCACTGTGATTTCCCAGTGGCCTCTTTGGTCGTAGGCTTGCAAAAGCTGGAGTTGCATTGGTGGCGGAGCCGGATGCTGATTACATCAGCTGGCAAAAGGAGGGAGAGAAATGAGGCCAAGAAACTGACACTTGGGGGGAGGGGGCGCAAGCAGAGAGCAGGTCTCCCCCTACTGCCCCCGATGTGCCGGTTTGGCCGAAGCCGTGGAGAAAGATGAAATCATACTGAAGCAGTGCGGAGAAATGTGCTAGATCATCATGGATCAAAGCACGATGATCTCTGCAGAGGATCTGACAGAGAAGGGGCTTGTTCGTCTAAACCCAGGCTGCGGGGATCCGATTGCGGGTGTCCCAGGAAGGGAGAAAGCTAGCGAAGCTAAGGAGAATGTTGCCACCAAATGGAAGAAATGACGCAGGGAGGCTGGTTTTTTCTCAGGAGTGGAAGGGAGGTCTGGGGCAGGCTCCCCAACTGGACCGCGGCAGGGCCTCTCTCTCGCGCAGGATCTGTTCAGGAGCCTGTCGGGATCCGAAGGGTGAGAAAGGCCTTCAGTGGTGCCCAGGACATGGTGGGACCTGGCAGCTGTGATAATAACACGTGCACTCTCAAGGTCCAGGCCTGGCAATCTCACTGGCCAACTGACACATTCACTGTTGACTTCGACATTTCCTCCATTTCTAGGCTCTTTCAGCCCGTTGCCATGCCGACTCCTGACATTCCGTCAGGGGCCCCTTAGCCCTTAGCACATGTCTTTTAACTTTAAACGACCACACCGGATCTCCTGGTTTTGTTGCCAGCTTTTCAGACTCGATTCCCCTGACCAGGCTGACGACTTTTGTTCCCATCGGACAACTGAAAATCCATGCGTCTTTACAGCGGCCCTGGACTATTGCCCTCGGCCACGCATAGCCGTGCGCTGAGATGGTGCTAGCGGTCACTCTGGGCTCGCACAGACTGCAGGTGAGTGCCCGCTAATGAATAAGGAAACAGGATCTTGAGCCTTGTGCTTTCTTACTCTCCCATGGGACACTAGTAGATTCCGCCCTCCACCACACACACATCAATCCATGAGCAAACTCAGTCAGGTCCAAAGACGAGCAAGAGATTTGGCTCCAGCGGACGCGAGGGATGGAGCTGTGGGGAGCCACAGGGTTTGCCTGGCATGCAATTGGTTTCAGGTGGTGTCAGTGCCCCCTGGTTGTTTATTGACGTGAGCTACAAGGAGCCCAACGGGCCTAACTCAAGCAGAGCTTAACGTGCATATGTCTGCTCACCTCCAGCCAATGTGAAATGTACTCCTAGTGAGGCCTCCCTCCCCCGATGCCTATGGAACCGGGGACAGGTTTTCTCCGTCCAGGAAAATAGTTCAAGATTTGGGGAAATTTCCGCCATCTCAATGAGATTGAGAGTCAATCTCGAAACGTTGAAGGGGGCTGGAGCACATGACTTATGAGGAGAGGCTGAGGGAACTGGGATTGTTTAGTCTGCAGAAGAGAAGAGTGAGGGGGGATTTGATAGCTGCTTTCAACTACCTGAAGGGGGTGGGGGGTGGGGTTCCAAAGAGGATGGCGCTCGGCTGTTCTCGGTGGTGGCAGATGATAGAACAAGGAGCAATGGTCTCAAGTTGCAGTGGGGGAGGTTTAGGTTGGATATGAGGAAACACTATTTCACTAGGAGGGTGGTGAAGCACTGGAATGGGTTCCCTAGGGAGGTGGTGGAATCTCCTTCCTTAGAGGTTTTTAAGGCCCAGCTTGACAAAGCCCTGGCTGGGATGATTTAGTTGGGGTTGGTCCTGCTTTGAGCAGGGGGTTGGACTAGACATCTCCTGAGGTCCCTTCCACCCCTGATATTTTATGATTCTGTGAACACGAATTCAGTGCACGTGCATGTGCGCATGCATATGCACACACACACACACGCGCCACCCCTGGCAGGACCTCGCACTGCACCACAACAGAGACCAAAGTGCACAGATCGGGAGTGCACAGCCCCTCCCCAAACCCAGCAATGCCCACCAATTAATGCTCTGCCTCCCAGCCCCACATGTGCCCCTTGCCCCCAAGTTGTGACATGGCTGCTGGTTCTCAGCCCCACGTCAGCCTATACCCCAGCCCAGCCTCATGTTGCTTCTGTACCTGCCTGCCCCACAGCAGTGAATTTTCTGTTCCCAGCCCTTATTTCTGCCCCAGCCCATCTCAATTCTGACCCCAGCTCCAATTTGCCCCTTGCCCCCAGGCCCATGTCAGTTCTGCCCCCTAGCCCGTCACACCTCTGCTCCTTCTACAACTGCGGAGGCTTTTCCCTGGGCCGGGCCTGAGGGGAGGGGCAGCTCCTGCAGGGCCACCTTATTGCAGAGATGGCCGGGGGAGGGGAGCAGGGAGCCAGGCCACCCAGAGACTTCTCTCCTCCCTCCCTTACCCAAAAAATCCTGTAGGCTTTGTGCGGGGGCAGGGGGGGGAGCCTTCTCTGCTAGTCTTCTGCAGCTCTGATTGGCTGCTCTCCTGCCCTAGGAGGTGAAGTAAGTGGGAAAGGACAGCCAGTTAGCTTGTGTGTGTGTGTGTGGCCTGGTCTACACTACGCATTTAAATCGATTTAAACAGCGTTAAATCGATTTAACACTGCATCCGTCCACACTACACTGCTCTTTATATCGATTTAAAGGGCTCTTTAAATCGATTTCTGTACTCCTACAAAACGAGAGGAGTAATGCTAAAATCGATATTACTATATCGGATTAGGGTTAGTGTGGACGCAAATCGACATTATTGGCCTCATTATTTTACAGTAGCTACCCACAGTGCACCGCTCCAGAAATCGATGCTAGCCTGGACCATGGACGCACACCACCGAATTAATGTGCCTAGTGTGGACGCGCACAAATCGACTTGTGTGTGTGTGTGTGTGTGTGTGCGCGCGCGCCCCCTTCTGGAGAGGACAAGCCCTGGTCTGTGTGTGTGTGTGTATGCGCCCCCTGCTGGAGAGGACAAGCCCTGCTCTGTGTGTGTGTGTGTGTGTGTGTGTGTGTGTGTGTGTGTGTGTGCGCGCCCCCTGCTGGAGAGGACAAGCCCTGCTCCATGTGTGTATGTGTGTTCTGCCCCCTGCTGGTGGGGATGAGCCCTGCTCCCTATGTAGATGGCACGTGTGCTTTGAAGACACCGTTGATGGCGGGGTGGGGGTGGAGGTACCTCACTGCTAGTAAGATCTGCTCTCTCTTTGCAGCGCCGCCCCCCAGCACCATGCTGAACGCCAGTGCCCCCTGCGCGTCCAACGCCTCGCGCTGCGGGGTGGATTTCCAGGTTGGCCAGGAGCTGGTGGTCTCTCTCTATGGTGTCGTCTTCCTGCTAGGCCTGGCCACCAACGCTCTGACCCTGTGGCCCATCATGCAGCAGGTGCGGCTGGGCAACGTGCTGGCCGTCTACCTGCTGGGCCTGGCCGCCTCTGATGTGCTCTACCTGTTCACCCTGCCGCTGTGGATGCTGTACGTGTGGCGTGGGCACCGGTGGACCCTGAGCAGCCTGGCCTGCCACGTCGCCGGCTTCATCTTCTACTCCAACATGTACGTCAGCGTCCTGCTCCTCTGCCTCATCTCCCTGGAGCGCTACCTGGCCGTGGCCCACCCGCTTCGCTCCTTGGGCCTGCGGAGCCGCCGCTCGGCCGCCACTGCCAGCGCCCTGGTGGCCATGCTGGTTTTCACCTTCCATGTGGGCATCGCCCTGCGCTCCCCGGAGCCGGCCAATGCCTCCTGCTATGATAGCTACCCGCTGCAGCCTGGCGTGGCCCGGTTCAACTACTTCCGGGTGGCCGCCGGCTTCATGCTGCCCTTGCTGGTCCTGGCGGTCTCCTACCTCAAGATCTTCCAGGGGGTGCGGGCTAGCAGCACCCTGCTGGGCTGGCAGAAGGCCAAGGTGAAGCGGCTCTCGCTGGGCGTTATCGGCATCTTCCTACTCTGCTTCGCCCCCTACCACTTGCTGCTGCTGGTGCGGACAGTGGCCTCTGCGGTGCTAGATGGCTGCTCCCTCTGCTCCTTCGAGCAGCGGCTCCACCTCCCCTTCTCCTTGGCCCTGGCCCTGTCCAGCCTCAACAGCGCCCTGGACCCCGTCCTCTACGCCCTGGTGAGCGACAGCATCAAGGGCGACCTACGGAAGGTGTTTGGCTATGTGGCGCGCACCCCGTCGCCCGGCACAATCACCTCTCTGGCCTTGTGACCGGGGCTGGCATGGCACCGACCGAGGGAGACTGGATTGGGGATGCCCAATGCCACCGGAAGGGGGAGCTACGTGCCTAGGAACATCGGCCTCACCCATGGGAGAAAGCCCGCAGCGGCCCCCACCGGAACCAAGAGACAAAGCTGGAGCCATGGGCGAATGCCAAAGGCTGGAGGGGAGGGGTCTGGGGCCCAGCAATGGCTGAGGGGGTGGACTAGATGGCTTGCCAATGAGGCTGCATAGACGGAGGCATTGTGGGAAGGGGACAGCCGTGCCGCCAAGCTTGTGCTCCGCAGCCGAGCGGTCGCTGGGATCCCAGGCACTGCGTGGGGCTTGGAGGGAGCTAAATCTGAGAACTCTGCAGAGAGCGGGGTGCAGGACAGGAGATGCTCCAAAGAGGGTGAAGGATTATTTAGGGGGAACAACGAAGGGCGATGAAGACAGAGCGGGTAAAGCAAGATATGATTCCCTAACAGCGAGGCTGGGGGATCCTGTCTGCCTGGGACAGAGTCCATCTCACTGGGGACTTAAATCGAGGGGTCCATGGTGTTGAGAAGAGGGCGTCTCCACTCAGGAAGAGAGAAACTCTTAAGAAGCCTTGGTTCACTGTCCCAACACTAAAGTGTAGTCCAGGGCTGGACATCAAGTTTTGCAGGTGACTTTCACTGTAGTAACCCCGGATGAACATCTTTTAAACCTTTTCTTACAAGGACCCTGAAAGAGAAGGGAAAACAGTCCAAGTCCTGAAGGAGACGTCTCTTTTAACAAGGCGTCGGCGCCTTTAGCAATAAAAGGTTGTTATAGGTAATAGCTCCTGTTTGACAGTCTGTTAAGTAGCATGAAAAGTGGGATGAACTGTTCTTTTTTGGGGGACGGGAAATACAAGGAATTTCTGATGGTCTGAAGCCACCGGTGGAGTCTAATTCTGCCTCCTTTAAAACAAACGCACGTGAACGGGGAGGAAAAAGAACAACCAAGATAGGAAACGCAGCATGCGTGGCTGGTGCCGTCTCTCTCCTGCAGCCTCATTGCTGGAGAAACACAGGCTCAGCCCACAGGCTGATCAGCCGCTCTGAGACCTGGCAAATTTGTAGCAGCGTTGGGGCGGTTTAGGGCCCTGCTTTCAGTGGCCTCTTTGGTCGCAGGCTTGCAAAAGCTGGAGTTGCATTGGGTTGCGGAGCCGGATGCTGATTACACAGCTGGCAAAAGGAGGGAGGAGAAATGAGGCCAAGGAAACTGACACATGGGGGAGGGGGCGCAGCAGAGAGCAGGTCTCCCCCTAGCCCCCGATGTGCCGGGTTTGGCCGAAGCCGCTGGAGAAAGATGAATTCATACTGAAGCAGGTGCGGAGAAAGGCTGCTAGATCATCATGGATCAAAGCACTGATCTCATCAGAGGAGTCTGACAGAGCGGGGCTTGTTTCGTCTAAACCCCAGGCTGCGGGGGGATCCGATTGCGGGGGTGTCCCCAGGAAGGGAGAAGAGCTAGCGAAGCTAAGGAGAATGTTGCCACCAAATGGGAAGAAACTGACCAGGGGAGGCTGGTTTTTCTCAGGAGTGGAGGGAGGGTCTGGGGCAGGCTCCCAACTGGACCCGCGGCAGGGCCCTCTCTCTCGCCAGGTCTGTTCAGGAAGCCTGTCGGGACCAGGGTGAGAAAGGCCCAGTGGTGCCCAGGACATGGTGGGCTGGCAGCTGTGATATAAACGCACTCTATGCCAGGCTGGCAAATCTCACTGGCCAACTGACACACATCCTGGTGACTTCAGACATTTCCTCCCATTTCTAGGCTCTTTCAGCCCGTTGCCATGCCGACTCCTGACATTCCCCAGGGGCCCCTTAGCCCCCTTAGCCACATGTCTTTTAACTTAAACGATCCACCCCGGATCTGCCTGTTTGTTGCCAGCTTTTCAGACTCGATTCCCTGACCAGGCTGACGACTTTTGTTCCCTCGGACAACTGAAAATCCATGCGTCTTTACAGCGGGCCCTGGGACTGCCTCGGCCACGCATGCCGGCGCTGAGATGGTGCTAGCGGCACTCTGGGCCGTACAGACTGCAGGGTGAGTGCCCGGCTAATGAATAAGGACCAGGATCTTGAGCCTTGTGCTTTCTACTCTCCCATGGGACCCACTAGTAGATTCCGCCCTCCACCACACACACATCAGATCCATGAGCAAACTCAGTCAGGTCCAAGACGCAGCAGAGATTTGGCTCCACGGGGACGCGAGGGGATGGAAGCGTGGGGAGCCACAGGGTTTGCCTGGCGATGAAATCGGTTTCAGGTGGTGTCAGTGCCCCCTGGGTTGTTATTGACGTGAGCTACAGGAGCACCAACGGGCCCTAACTCAAGCAGAGCTAACGTGCATATGTCTGCTCCTCCCAGCCCCAATGTGAATGTACTCCTAGTGAGGCCACCCCCTCCCCCGATGGCCTAGGAACCGGGGACATGGTTTTCCCGTCCCAGGAAAATAGTCAAGATTTGGGGAAATTTCCCCATCTCAAATGGAGATGGAGAGTCCAAATCTCGAAAACGTTGATTGGGGTTCAGGTGGCTGGAAATGTTTCGTTTTTGAACTTTCTTCATTTCGGTTGAAATGGCAATTAGCCTGTGGTGCTACCGGAAGAAGCTTTTCAAGCCAGGAAACTTCAATGTGCCGTTCAGACGACAGCAAGATGGGACAGTTTGACAATTTCTAAACTTTTTTATTTTTCAAGTCAAGAAATTCCCCAGACTCGATCTGGCCCTGTAAATAGTTCTGGTTTTCAATGAATCGACTTTTTTGGATGGGAAAAGTCTCACTGAAAATTCCTGGACATATCAACAGGTCTGGGGCATGCCTACACCATGCTAACATCTAACATGCACTGACCCTAACAGAGCATCCCCCTCTAGTGGTAGGGTGCCTACTAGCGGTTTGTAACTTGACTACAGTTACGGAGCTAATATAGCAGTTTCCTTGGAGCGTGCGCTGAAAGCCAGAGCCAGGGATCATTTCCTGCAGAGAGTCGGCACACACCATTGCGTGTCCATCTGCCTCACCTTTGCTAAGTGTACAGTCTCCTTGGCCCCTTCAGCCCTCGGGGACCTGCTGGGCTGGGGTTTTGAATCTGGACGCAGCTGTCTCACTGGACACTGCTCAGGGCTTTATTTAAGTTGGGCTGTTAGCCCTGGATATAAGTGTACTTGTGCAACCCCCTAGTGCGTGACTCGCACCAGCATGGACAAGTTGGATTCTGCTGTTCTCAGTCTGGAAAGTTTCTGGGAGGGGAGTGGGGTCTAGTGGTTGCGGGGGAGCCATGGGGGCTGGGAGCCAGGACTTCTGGCTTCTATCCCCAGCTCTGAGAAGGGAGTGGGGTCTAATGGATAGAGCAGGGAGGCTGGGAGTCAGGACTCCTGGGTTCTGTCCTCCCCCAGCTTGGGGAGGGGAGTGGGGTCTAGCGGATAGAGCAGCAGGGGGTGGGAGGGCCTGGGAGTCAGGACTCCTGGGTTCCATTGCCTTAAAGACAGGGGTTTATTAAAAGTGCACGATCAATGAGGCCTTTTCCCTATGTGTCTGTGCTGTCATGACGCATTCTGGCCCCCAGAGGGGGGTATCGGCTTCTTCTACAGATGCATGAGCCCAAACTCTTTCTCCTTCTCTAGTGCTGGGGTGACTGGCCTGGGGGAGCAGGCCAGGGTCACTGGTGGGGCAGGCCATGGTTGGGGGGCTTGGGGCTATGATGCCAGCACCCTTCCCCAGCACTAAATCCCCTTAGAAGTTAACTGGGGGGCAGGGCAGTTTACACCGATCCTGTTAATCCCCCGCTCCAGGCCCTAATCCTATTGGAGCTAGTTAAATCTCCCTGGCCCCTTCCCGTCTGCACTGGCTCTGGCAGCTGCAGCCTGGGGAAGGGGCAGCCTTCCTGACCCCACACTCCCAGCCACTCTGCTCTCCCTGGAGCCAGACCCCTTTTTCCCACCATCCCTGCTCCCCGGCCTGTTTTTAGCACGGCCATTTTCACCGTCATTTTCCTTCGCCAAAGAGAAGGTGGCTTGATCCCAGTCTGGCAGGGGACAAATATTTAATCCTGGGCTCCTCAATCTAGCAGGACAAGGTCTAGCATGATCGAGTGGCTAGGAATTGAAGAGGGACAAATTCAGACTGGAAATAGAGGGGTAAATTTTCAACGGTGCAAATAATTCACAATTAGAGCAATTTCCCCAGGGTGTTGGTGGATTCTTCAGCCCTGGCAATTTTGAATTCAAAATGGGATGTTTTATTAAGCTCTCGAATTCATTCAGGGCCGTTCTCTGGCCTGGGCTCTCAAGGGGGCCAGACGAAATGATCTCTGCATCCATGGCTCTCTAGCTGAAGCTGTGGCTATGATTAGTGTCGTCTCTTCTGGCCTTAGCTCTACACTGTGAATTGCTGTTTTTGGTATGGGCACTTCCATGTCCCCGTCCTCCCCAACCTGGTTGCGTGGAGTCCAGCCTGGCCCAGCAGGCAAAGCAGACCTCTCCTCTGCATAGACGCATTTCACTCCACAGTCGGAAGCCGACTGTGACCCACGTGCTGGAATTCACAGTTCGACAGAGGATGGTAGACGCTGCTCAGGGATAAGGCTTGTGCCTCCAGTGGGGCTCTGTGGGGAGGGGGGGGGGTGTGTGAGATGTGGGAGGGCATGCCGCATAAGTGGAGGGGGTGCAGGCATGTTGTGGGTCTGGTAGGGGGTCTTGTTGGAAGCAGCAGGAATAGTGGGCCCTGGGAGATTTGCTGGGATATGGGGGGACCTGGAGGGGCACTGCAGGTATTTGGGGGTATTAGGAGCAGCAGGGGATAGAAAGTATTGGGAGGAGGGGTGAATGGTGGAAGGCTGCCATGGGAGCATGGCAGAGATCGACAGGGATGGGGGAGGAGGGCGAGCATTATGGAGCGGAGGGATTGAGGAGACTGCCTTGGGGGAGGAAGCCATAAATGGGGGGCAGTGTGCATTGGGGATGGGCTAAATGGGGGTGCACAGGATGCATTGGGGAGGGGTTGAAAGGGGTGCATTGGGGAGGGGGTGGAGGAGTGTGCAGGGTGCATAGGGCCTGGATGAGGGGGGTGGCGGAGTGTGCCAGGGGAGGTGCAAATGAGGTGGGCAGAGAGGACTGGAGAGGGGATTAGTGGGGGGTGCACTGGTGGACGGGATGGAGGGTTGCACAGGGTACATAGGGAGGGGTCCATGGGAGTGATCAGAGAGCATTGGGGTGGGGATTGATTAGCAGGGCAGAGGGTGCATTGCGGGAGGGGTGGGAGTTGCACAGGGTGCACTGGGGAGGGGTCAGCGGTGGAGTGGGCAGAGAGCACTGGGAAGGAGGGGTATTGGGGGAGCAGGTTATTGGGAGTGCATTGGGGAGGGGGTGCATTGGGGGAGCATTGGGTTCAGCTGTGAGGTAGGGGTGTTGAATGACCATTGGGGGAGGGGATGGTGTTGCACAGGGTGCATTGGCTGGGGGCTTATTGGTGGAGGGGATGGGGTTGCATTGGAGGTGAGGTTAGTGGGGATGCACTGGGGGGTTTATTGGAGGAGAGGGTGAATTGAGGAGGGGGTTAGAGGGGAGTCAATTGAATTGACATGGAGAAGTTGAAGGATCATTGGGGAGGGGATGGGGGTTGCACAGGAGGCATTGAGGGTGTTATTGGTGGAGGGGATGGGGTTGCGTTGGAGGTGAGGTTAGTGAGGATGCACTGAGGGGTGCACTAGGGGAGAAGGTGTATTGGGAATGGGGCTAATGTAGGTGCATTGGGGTCCCGTGGGGGAGTAAAGTTAAAGACGATTGGGGAGGAGTTGCATTGGAGAAGATTAGGGGATGTGCACTGAGGGGGATTATTGGGAGCAGGATGGACTAGGTTCAGTTTATCGGGGGGCAAAGGACCACTGACGACTTTACCAGAACCAGCCGCTCCACACTGAATCAGCCGACCCCTCTCTTGGGTCTATTTATAGTAGGTAACCCAGGCGCTCAGCTAGGAGCCAGCCAATCAGGTGCTTGCAGTTTTCCCTGGTAGGTAGGATGAGTGATAGCCACACCCCTCTTGGAGTGGGTGGAGCTGTCACGGCCCCTCCCGGGACGAAATGGATGAACCAATGGCTAGGTGCAGGAGGTGAGGTCATGCAGATTTAACTCAGGGTATGATCAAATGGCATCATTCATGGGCGTGGCTATGCAGATAAGACTGCGTGAATGCATCACTGGCTGGGAAGGGGAGGTGGCCATGCAATTTAAACAGAGAGGGTGGAGCCAAAGATTATAATTAGGGGCGTGGCTATACAAATAAATAGGGCAGAGGAGCCAATGGCTTCAAATTTATTAGCGTCGGACATCCAATGGGTTGATCTCAAGGTGTAGCTATGCAGATAAAGCAGTGCGGGAGATTCCGTGGGTTCACCTGAGGGCGTGGCTATCCAGATAACTGAGGTCAGGAGAGCCAATGGATTGATATGAAGCCGTGGCTTTGCAAATATGGTAGGGCGGGAGAACCAATAGCTTGATCTGAGGATGTGGCTATGCAGATAAAACAGTGCGGGGAACCAATTGATCAGCTCAAGGGTGTGGCTATGCAGAGGAGGCAGAGCGGATGAGCGACTGCTGTGTTGGGAGGGGTGTCTATGCAGATAAAGCCTGGCAGGCGAGCCAATGGCTGTGCTGGGGAGGCTCTACGCAGATAAGGCCGGGCATCCGAGCCAATGGCTGCGATGGGGGCGGTGGTTATGCAGATGAGGCGGTGACAGCGCCGAGCTGCTGCAGGCGGAGCGCCTGGGCTGCGCTGTCCGGGGCCACAGGGTCAGCAGCGGGAGCCGAGCCGTGGGGATGATCCGGGCGTTCTCCTTCCCCGTGAGCCCGGAGCGGGGCCGGCTCCGGGGCTGGTTGGAGGGGAGCCTGGCCGGGCTCTGCGAGCTCCACCTGCTGCGGGAGCGGCAGGAGCGCCGGGTGCGGCAGGCGCTGCGCCTGGGGACCGAGCCCGCCGAG
>NC_133779.1:5199264-5279198 GCF_003597395.2 Chelonoidis abingdonii
GGGGGTAGTCTATCTGCTCGCGCCCCATTTCCCCCCCCCCCCCCCCCCGGGGAAACGCTGATGCATCAAAATTCAAATTTTTTGTGGGAAAGTTTCTTTAGTTTTGACAAATTTCCTGAATTTTTTTTTTTTGGTGGGGGGAAGGGGATAGGAATTGTTACCACGTCCCTGTCGTCACATTATCCAAAATGAGACAGTTCCAGTTTTTTTGGGGGGTGGGAGAGACAAAAGGAAAATTTGAAGTTTAATTTATGGCGGGGGGGGAAATGTAAACAAGGCAGGTAGGAATAAAAAAGGTTTCAATCAACACAAAACCTTTCAATTGGACCCAATCTTCTTGTTTCTATTTCCTCTACTACGTCGTCTTTTCTGGATTGCTGGTTGGTGAAAATTTTCAGGATTTCTTTTCTTCCCAATTCAGGACAGGAAAACTGGAAAATTCCTGGGGGATGGGCAATCTGTTTCCCATACAGCTGTGCTCTCCCCCTCCCCCTGTGTGTGTATAGGGGAGGGGGGCTTCTGACACCATCCCAGCCTAGTGTGGTGAGCTTCTTCAGGGAGGTGTCATGGCTGATGGAAGTTAGGACACCCCTCTCCCGCCCCCGGGGTGTGGTGAACTTCCATCAGCCAGGACACCTCCCTGAGGAAGTTAGGACACCCGTCTCCCACCCCTGGGGTGCTGTGAACTTTCTCAGGGAGTGCCGGTTGCTAGCATTGTCAGTGTCTTTAGCCCTGGCCTGGCCACTCCCGGCTGCCTGGGTCTCCATGACGCGCCGTCCGGCATGCGCTCTGGCGGGCGTCGTCGGTCCCCTGCCTTCCAGATGGAGCTGGGGCGTGTGGGAGTCTTGGCGGTGGTGGTGGGGAAACATGTGAGTCGTCTGGAATGGGCCAGCGGCCGGCAGCCTGATGTCGGCTCATGCCTGAGACATGACGGTGCACGAGGCTGTGGTTTGGCGTCCGGCGCGGCCCTGGTTTAGGGTTTCCTTGGGAGAGATGCTCAGACAAAGCAAAGCCCAGCCACGCGTCCCCGACTGCAGCATCCATTCCTCCCCCCCCGGCCCCACACACCGCCCCACTGGCTCTGGCTGGGGCTGCCTTTCCGCTTGGAGTCTGATTTCTCCTCTCTGCTCCTCGTTTCTTCAAAGGCAAAAGCCGTTGGCGGCTCAGGATTGAGGCTGGGGGCCATGGGGGTGGGATCCTTGAGCAAAGTGCTGCCTCTCCCCGGGCCTTGCTCTCCTTGTCAGTAAAACGGGGTAATAACCCTGCTCCTACGGTGCAGTGCCCTCTGTGGCGGGTGGCGGGGGGTGGGGTGGCGATCTTGTGGGGGGAGGCTGCAGAATTGAACCGAAGCTGCTGCCAAGGAAGTAGCTGCAAGATCCCAACCTGGCTGGTGGAAGCAGGAGGTGAGGCCTGTGGTTACAGAGGGGGAGCTGAGCAGCCAGTCCCACCTCCCCCCCGCCGCACACACACACACACACACTTCCCACTGGACTTTAAATCAGTGGCATGGGGGAGGGCTGAGAGTTGTCTGCATGAGGCAGGGCTGGTGGCAGCCGACAGCTGCATGGTCAGGGGTCTGGCGGTGGCTGCTGGGGGCAGACTGGGCCCCTTGGCTGGGCTGGCTGGAGCTATTTCGCTCTGTCTGTCCCCCCACCCCCATTCCTGGCTGCTGAGGGATGCTGAAGGGATGCAAGGGGGCAGGTTCCTCCCTGGTGCGCAGCCTCCCTTCCCCCACCGGTCCCTCCTGCGTCTTATCTCTGTTTTATTACTTATGGGCCATAACCGCTGGGCTGGGGGGGCTGTGCCGAAAGGAGCGAAACTCTGGCCTGGACTGGCGGGGGAGGGAGGGAGCTGTAGCTTACGGGATGGATGGGGCAGGGATGTTGCTGGTGCCAGGACGGGCTCCGTTACGTCAGGGATCCTCCTCTGCATCTCACCCCAACGTAGACCTCATTATTCCCCCAGCCCCAGAGAGCCTTCAAGACAGACCCTGTTGTCCACCTTCAGTAAGCCCCGTCCCAACTGACCTTAGCACAGACCGCCATCACACCCTCTCCTCCTGGGAGCCCCCACCCTATCAGATCCCAAAACAGACCCATCACCCCCTCCCCTCCTCAGTCACCAAATGTCCGTGTAGTGCTCGGCAGCCCTGATTGCAGTCACTGTGTGTCTGGGGAGTGCCCAGCCCGACGGGGCCCCGGTCTTGGTCGCTGTGTGTCTGGGCAGCGCCCGGCCCGACAGGGCCCCGTCTCAGTCGCTGTGTGTCTTGGCAGCGCCTGGCCCGACGGGGCCCCGATCTTAGACAAAAAAGAAGAAAAATGAAGCCAATGTGGAAATCTCAAAGTAGCGACATAAGTTGGATCACCCAGCCAGGAGAGCTTCCTATGTGTTCTTGGACCAGTCGCAATGACCTTGGCCACCCTCCTCAGCTGGGGAAGGATCTTCAATGGCTGCTCCCCAGTCTGGTCCTCTCCAACTCAGTCCATCCCCTTCTCATACCCTGTGCGTTAGGATCACACATGACACTTCTGTCTACCTAGGTCCTTGTATGGCCCCATCACCGTGGCAACTGTGCAAGCCCATCACCATGGTAACTGAGCGCCTGATCTTCACAGCACCCCATTTTACAGATGGGCAAGTGCTGCACCTCAATTTCCCCAGGGTCACACAGGGAGCATTTGTGACAGAGCTGGGACTTGAACCCTTATCTCCTGCTGCTTTAACACCCGAGGCCAGGCTTGTTGCCAGAAACATTGTTGCCTTGAGACTGGAGGCTGAGTAGAAGGCCCAGATGGAAGAAGGAGAGCTTGTGAATTCTGAACAGACGCTTAAAATAATCTAAGGGCAGGGGTCTGCTCTGGTGCCATGGACCAAAAATCTACCCCACCCCTGTGCTGTGCACTCCTCCCCCCACAGAGGTGGCTGCATTTGATGGCTGCTGCTTCTCAGTGTGTGTGCACAGCTTGTGAAAAGATTTGAGATCCGCTGGGGAAACAGTGTAACAATATCAGAGCATTGCCGTCTTCTGGATAGACTTGACACGGCTCTGCTGAGTGTCATAAGCCCTGTATTGCTAACACATACCTCGTGGGAGATTCTCCTTCAGCCCCAATAGGTTTTTGTGGCAGTAGGTGCTGGGTTCTATCCCTGTTGTTGGTGATAAGTTCTGAGCTACCACAGACCTTCCTCCAGATTATCTTTCTTGAGCATGTCAGTGGCTTGCTGGAAAGATTACCATGCTGTGCCATGCAGCTGATTGTGGTTTCAGTTCAGGTGGAGGCATTAGCAGCTGTTAAATGCTGCAGGAACAAAAGAATCTGCTTTTATGCAAATATCCCTTATAATTAAGAAGACGAGGGAAAGAAAAAAGCTACCGAGTGGGCGGAAAGCCGCAGAGAAGATGCACAGCCAGGGATGTTGCTAAGTATAGCAGTGGCTAAATCAGCCATGGCGTAACTCCTGTGAGACTCAATGGTGTAACAGCTCAGTAAGTTTTTCAAAAGTCCTTTGGATCCAGGCTTCAAGTGCAAATCCCTCTACAGTCTTCCATAGCCTAACGGGGAAAAATCATTTCTAGGTATATGAACCGCACACGCTTCTATGGAGAGAAATGTACATGTATTCAGATTTTGTTCATCACGTGCCCTGGCCCAAGACTACTTAGAGAATAGGGCACACAATGGTATTTGGTATTAAAGAAAAATAGGCAACCTCCAATGCTCACCCGATAAGAGAAATCCCACCCCACCCCCACATATTTCCCCATATCTAGCTAATTAAAGAAATTCAGTCATGGAACTGCCGGTAAGAAAGCTAGTGTGTCTCTACTAAGATCCTTTCCACACCTCTGAAGTTGATGCTTCTCTTCAAGAATGGATGTTTTTGTAAAAGACCTGCTGGAGTTCAAACAGGAATTAATTTGGGGTTATCCAGGAGGTCACACCACATGATCACAATGGTCCCTTCTGGATCCTAGAAATACTCATTCAAGACTCCATCAGATGAAGCCAACCTTGATTTTTTTTTTTTTTTTTGTTCTGAGAAAGGATGTTGTGTCCCCCTCACCGAGTTAGGAATCAGTACCAGCCCCGAATTAATGGCCGTTTACAAATTGGTTTTGGAAGCGTAGAAGATGAGAAATTTTGTCCTTCGTCAAAATCGGTGGTTTAATTTTAACCGCCCAAACAAAATTGTAAATCTTTTCCTCGTTAGCGAAGCAAAAGCTTTGCAGGAATTAAATGTTGCTATGGAAGCGCCTGGGTGTTTTTTTGTTTTTTTAGAACAAGCTCTTGTTCTAACGATTTAAACCTCATTCCAGAAATTATGGCTGGGAAATAATCTTGGGGGAATTAGATGCTTATGGAATTCACATGCCTAACTCCCTTACGAAATTCCAGTCCTGTAAGGCAGGTGGGATGATTCATTGTCTACTCCCCTACACCAGGGCAGAGTTGGTGCTTAAGAATCTGAAGCCACTGATGGCCCAGGGGAGTTAGACACCTCAGCTGGTCAGGCCCTTTTGTAAAATCCTGCTTCGTGCTTCTCTGCATCTTGAGGCATCTAAATCCCTTTGTAAGCCTGACCCTCCATGCCTGAGGTGATGGGGGTGAAGCGCTTATAAGCAACAGGAAGTTTATTTAAGTTATTTTCCTTTTAAAAATCCTTTAATGTTTGTCATTTTTATGGTGCTTTTCAGCCACAGGGTGCAAAGCGGGTAGTATGGCCACACCCCCAGGTTTACAGAAGGGAAACTGAGGCATGGAGGGGGAAAGCGACTCCCTCAGGGTCCTTCAAGGGGTCAGTGGCAGAGCTGGGGAGAGAGGCTAGGGGTCCTGCCTCCCAGCCCTGCTGCTTTAACCACTAAACCCCACTCTCCTCTCGGAGCTGGGAATAAAACCTGGTTTTCAATTGCCCTGGCTCTAACCACACTCTCCCACAACGGGGAATAAAACCCAGGAGTCCTGAATGCTAGTGCGAAACATTGGCCTATGGGTCATGTGCTTTCCTCTGTGCTGGGTGTTTTTTACACACACACGTGCACAATGTACATCTCCAACCGTTTGTTCTATTTTTTTTTTTTAGTACAGCCTCCCTGTTTCTCCGATCAGGAAAGCAGCCCTGACTGTCCAAGAGGAATTTTCCTGCGGAGAAATGAGAGCTGTGCTTCCATCCAATAGACTTTTATGGGCCGTCATCTCCTCTCCTCTCAGCCGAGGGAGAATGCTGAGCGGCAGCTTCTTTAAGGGAATGCAAGAGCGAGAGAGAGAGAGAGAACCGATACAAAGCTCAAGCTTATTATAGCCTGCAATCCCCTTGGTGGCGGTTGGCTGTCAGGATCCGGTGTGCTAAAGGCGCTCTCTGTAACGGCGAGGAGAGCAATCTGCTCTGAACTGCACCGTGGGGACCAGCAATAACTAGCTACTTAGTACAATGGTTCCCAGCCACAGCAGCTCAGTGATGCTGGAGCGCTGGGCTGGCGCAGTTCATGCTTTGGCCTGCCCTGCTATCCCTTGAGCTGGAGGCAGTGTGGCCTCATGGCTAAAATGCTGGCCTGGCACTCAGGAGACCTAGGTTTTCTTCCTAGCTCAGCCACTGGGTGAGTGGCTGTGCCTCAGTTTCCCTAGCTGTAAAATGGGGGTTGTGATCCTGCCTTCCTATGCCCTTTGAGATTTCATGGTGAAGAGCAAGGCTGCTCCCCATTCAGCTGTAGTGTGGTGCCAGGCCTGAAACTCATGTGTCAGCTCCCCCCAGAATCATGAGATGGCCCTACGCTATCACCAGACTTTCCCAAATAATGGGGTGGGGGGGATTCTCTCCATTTGCCTTCTGGAGCCTTTAGGGCATCCTATTTTCTAGCTCTGTCTCCTCTACCACAGCCCTACAGACTTAGATCTGGGGTGGGTCAAAGCGCAGTCTGGGTCAGTTATTGCATGGCAGGCTACTGCCAGGTAAATTCATGCCCCAGCTTGTCGTGTGCTAACAGTTCATCTTGACAAGCCCTTACTTCATTAAGGAAAAAAAACGGAAGCAGATATTCTCCCATGACTCCGGGAGTTGGGTCTTGAAGTGCAAGAATTGGCAACGCTGGATTATTATTTATCACTGTATACCACAGTACCACTTAGTGGAGATCAGGGGCCATTGTGCCAGGCACTGCCCAGCCACAAAGTCTCTGCACCAAAGACCTCACAGTCTACGCAGGAGGAGAAGCGGAGAGAAGTGATTTGCCAGCGCCATATAATCTGGGCAGAGCCAGAAATAGAGCCAGGGCACCCAGCTCCCAGTCTGGTGCCCTATCCACCAAGCTAGGCTGCCTCTAGCTGCTCCAACCTTTCTACCTCCTTAGGCTAGTGTGATGTTGGATGTGCTGGCCAATATGGCCAGGCCGGGAGATTTACTAGCCAGAGGGGTAAACCTGCAAGCCAGGTGCTGATCTGAAATATGGAGGCGGGGAGAGGCTAAAAACCTAGCAAAACCAGCCCATGCCTCTGTCCTCCCACTGCGGGAGATGAGAATGGGGGCTGGGACGCTTCCCCTGTCTCTGCTCTTCTGGGTCAGCCTCTGCTAGTAGGTGTAATGAATCTGAAGCCACCTCTGGCTGCTGGCTCGGTGAAGGGTGGAACATTGAAACCTGGCAGGAAGTGAGAGAGAGAGAGAGAGAGAAAAACTCCTACTGTGGTATCCTGTGGAACTCCCTGCCACATGATATCATTAAGGCCAAGAGCATAGCAGGATTTTAAAGAAAGAGTTGCAAGTTTTCCAGATAAAAGAAGAATAGGAAGTTTTGGTAGAAGGGATATAAGCCTTCATGCTTCAGGGCATACACCAACCCGCTAACCTAGGGGTCTGTCAGGAACTTCTGCTGTCGGTCGGGTATTCTATCATTGCCTACCTGGGAGGAGGGGGGCAGGAAGGGCAGTTCTTGCACCTTCCTCTGAAGCAGCTGTTGCTGTCACAGACACAGTTCCAATGCTCAGGCCTTTTATCCTGCGCTGGACTTAAAATGGGTGGAAATGGCCCCTTGAGAGTCCCTCCCCCGCAAGGGCTTCTTCCCAGCCAGTGTGGAGCTGGGGTGAGAGGACCTTGATCCCAGTCCACGACATCGAGGGGCATTGTCAGAGCACACTGTGCTGTGGCAATTCTCTGTCCTCCGGAGGGAACGGAGCGTGAATTAGAGTAGCCCTGAGGCTGCACTGGCTAACCCCGGGGGCTGGGGGAGTCCTAGAATATGATCGGGGGGGTGGCACTGTGCAAAAGGGCTTAAAACCACCTCCCACCATCACTGCCACAAACACAGCGGGTAGGATAGCTGGGAATCGGGCCCCACTATACTGCACTAGATGAGGTGCTGCTGGTCCAGTCCAGCCCAGCACGTCTTAGCCCAGATTCCTAGTGCCTGTGTGGCATGCAGATTAGAGACTCGCACATCATCCAAGCCACCATCCATTTGCTGCGCTAGCCCCACGTCCAGAGCCTGGCCCTTGGCTCTGCGGGATGCTGGGTTGCTGCATTGAGGTTACTTTAACTGAATTCTACATTTTAACCCTTTTTTAACCTTGACCTGAGCTGCTAACGGCGCAGAGTTTTATCCAGCTGCATTCAGCCAAGCACTGGCGCTTGGGAAGTCATGGGATCTGACGGCACTTTTCCATTTCTGGTTGCTGCGATCTCTGCTTTAGCTCTGCTGCGCCCACCTCCTGCTTACAGCCGTTAGCTGGACGATAACGGCTCTGCCGAGGTCTGGCTTGTGTCTTTGTCTCCTTGTTGCTCCAACTTCCAAACATGCGTTTGAATGCAGCCAAATGCAAGATCGAGTGTCTAGGAGCAAAGAGTGCAGTTACAGGGGGGACTCTATCCTGGGAAGCAATGGCTCCGAAACAGACTGAGTGGTCACGGTGGCTGTCGCCTGGCATGTTTATACTGGACACTACATCCAGGCTCTGACCCCGGTTTGCTTCCAATGCCCCGCCTTGTGTCCACACACAAATTGCTCTGGCTCGGGTCAGCAAGCACTCACCTAGGCCCCTGCTAGGGGGGTGCATCAGAGCCCTGCTTCTGGTGTGACTCAGGCCCAAGCCCCATCATTTTGCCGAGTGGACACAGCCCGAGTCAGGCTGCAGACTGCGTAGTGCCGTGTGGTCGTGTTAGCATGGCTGAGAGACCCCAGCCCAGCACTCGTAAGCCCAGCTTTGCAAAGCAGTGTGGACTCTCAAGCATGGACTTGGAAAGGTCGAGTCCACATGCCGGGATCCACAGATCCAGGTTTGCAATGCAGTGTAGACACACCCTGTCAATCCCATCCTCGAACTGACAAACCGTCTGAGCAACCAGTTCAAGTGCAAGGCCCTGATTGGCTGGCATTGGAGTAGGGCCTTCAACCTGGCTTGCTGTAACCCTAGCGACTGCCCTGACCACTGGGCTACCCAGTCTCTCTTTTTGGCCCAGTGGCTAGTTAATGACTTCTACAAAGAGGCAAGATGTAGGCTGATTCTCCAGCCTCCTGAGTGGGACCCCCTTGGGGAAATGGGAGACACCAGTTCAATTCAATGGATCTCATTCTAGTGCTCAGCTGGAGAACTGAGCAATCCATGTTTAGTTTAAAGGGATGGAGTGGAGAGTAATGGTTAAAGCGGGATGGGGGAGGGGGAGTCAGGACCCTTGGGTTCTGTTCCTAGTTCTGGTGGGGTTTAGTGGGTCAGAGCAGGGGGCTGGGAGTCAGGACGCCTGGGTTCTCTTCCTCCTGCTCTAGGAGGGGCATGGGGTGCAGGGGGTGAGAACAAGGGCGGCTGGGAGTTAGGACTCCTGGGTTCCATTCTTTGCTCTGCCATTGGCTCTTTGATTTTAGGCAAGTCAGTATGCCTCAGTTTCCCCATTTGTAAAACAGGGATAGTGCTGAGCAGGTGGGACTGGGAATCCGGACTCCTGAGTTCTATTCATTAGAATGGCCTTACTGGGTCAGACCAAGGGTCCGTCTAGCTCAGTATCCTATCTTCTGACAGTGACCAGTGCCAGGTGTTTCAGAGGGAATGAACGCACCAGGGCAGTTCTTGAGTGATCCATCCCCTATTGCCCAGTCCCAGCTTCTGGCAGTCAGAGGCTTAGGGACACCTGGAGCATGGGGCTGTGCCTGTGACCATCTTGGCTAATAGCCACTGATGGGGACCTGTGCTCCAAGAACTTATCCAGTTCTTTTTTTGAATCCACTTATACTTTTGGCCTTCACAACATCCTCTGGCAAGGAGTTCCACAGATGGACTGTGCACTCGGTGAAGAAATATTTCCTTTTATTTGTTTTAAACCTGCTGCCTATTAATTTCATTGGGCGCCCCTCTGGTTCTTGTGTGATGTGAAGGGGCAAATAGCGCTTCCTCAGTCCCTTTCTTCACATCCGTCCTAGTCCCAGAGGACTTGAACCTGGGTGTCCCATATCCCAGGAACGCGTCCTAACCTCTGGGCTGTTGGCTGTTCCAGGCTGGGGGGGGTGGGGCACGTGCGCGCGTTCTCTCACTCTCGCTCTCTTTTTCAAGAGGTCTCGGTTTGTTCCAGTGTGAAATAAAAACAAATTTTGAAACCTTGACGTTTTCTGCGGAGGGGGATTTGTGCTTTCTGACCAGCCCCCGGCGTTACCTCTGTATACAGCTACCAGGATCTGGAAAAGCCACCTTCCAGCAAGAGAGGGAGGGAGCTCAGTCTGTTTAGTTTATTGAAAGGACACCTAAGAGGCAGCTTGGCCTGGGTGGATAAACATCCACGGGGGAGATCTCTGGTGTAACGGGCTTGGTAACGTACCAGATAAGCCATAACAAGAGGCAGTGACTGGAAGCTGAAGCTAGAGAAATTCAGACTGTAAACAAGACTCAAGTTTTTAAACAGGAAAAGGAACTGACCATTGGAACGACTGACCGAGGGGCAGTGGTGGATTCTCCGCCGCTTGGAGGCTGTCTGATTTCAGCAGAAAGCCTCCATTTCTTTCCCGCTCTAGCTCGACCACAAGATATGGGCTGGAAGTGGGATTCTCTGGCCTAGGTTATACAGGTCAGACAGGCTGATCAGAATGATGGTTCCTTCTCAGCTTAAAATCTCCGAATCACCAAAGTAAGCCCCAGCTCCCCTGTAGTCACTCCCTGCAGAGCTTCTACCAATCCCACCCTAGATCTCCTCCTGCCCCTTTCTTCTCAGAGCCCCGAGTGCTGCTGAGATTGTCACAATTCCTCTGCCTTTCTGACTGTGGCTCCAGGCGTCCTGCTTAAATGTATCCCCCTCCCGCCCCCCGTATGATGTCTGTATGTGGCTCTGTTCTGTAATTTATCCCATACGCTCCCCCCGGCCCGATCTTTCGTTCGGCGAGGGATAGCTCAGAGCAGCAGTGCTGTGCTGAATGAATGTGGAGGAGCCCCACACCTGGTTCTCATTTGAGCTCTCTTTTGGAGAACGGAACAAGCTATGTTTAGTTTTAAAGAGGAAAAGATGGGATTTAATTGCTAGAGGAGCAGGGATATGAGAATGGAGACTCCTGGGTTCTATTCCCAGATCTGGGAGGGGAGTGGGAGCCAGGACTCCTGGGTTCTATAGCTCCGCCGTTGACTCTAGTTATAGGGAAAGTCAGTATGCCTCAGTTTCCCCATTTTGTAAACCAGGGAAACCGAGCTGGGGAGCAGAGAGAGTTAATATTTATACAGTATCCTGGAGGTGTCAAGTGCTGCATACATGATTATATTTGCTGCCTTGTGCTGGTGAGAGGCAAGAAGTGGAACTGATTAGAATCGGAGTGAAAACAACCCAGCTGTGTTTCAGGGTTCCTGAGCGAGGTGAAAGGCAGGCAGGAAACCCAGCGCATAAATAAGATTTTTGCAGTCTATAACCAGATCAGATCCTTTTCCCTGAGGCAAGTTGCCTGATATTGCGCTGCAACTAATCTTAGCCACGAAGCCAGGAGGAAAGTAGGCTAGATTTAAATATACACCAGGTCTCTTAATGCAGAGGATTTTTTTTTTTTAAAAAAAAGTGATTTCATATGATTTTAAAAATTGGGAGGGGAGAGGATTTCATCTCGTGGAGCCATATTGATCCTCCCACACATGCAGGGTGTCATCAGAGTTGGGGTCATTGGATTCACAGCGCAGTCCTGGTAGCAGTAGTAGGCTGTTATCTTCTTTGGGGATCTGCCACTAGAGGTGGATGAGAGACACGTGTTGACTGTGGGTTTCACAGCTATTTGCTGACACCAGAGGGATGTTGAGGCTCATGACTGGTCCTCCTTCTATCCCACTCCCTCTTCCTACCTGCATCTCTTCTGTTCCCCTATCTGGCTCCTCATTCCTCACCCTTCTGCATTTCAGTTTGGCAGCTGTCTCCTCTTCCATGCTGCATCGTGTCAACAGGGGGAGCACTCAGAATGCTGGAGAGAATCTCCTTGTTCTTTGTTCTGTATTGCCTCTGCTACCAGCATCCCCATGGAGCAATTTCCAGGAGTCCTGCTCAGCCCCTGTAGCCCTGGGCTGGAGCATGTTCATTGTTGTGTTGGGATGGTGCACAGGCAGTCCGGTTGGCACACAGGACAGACAGATTCTCGGGGGGGGACAGCAGAAGGCACATCCCTGGCCCCTCTGCCAGATTTCAAGTCCCTGCCCCAAAGCATGGGAGCGCTAGAGCTTCTCAACCAAATAGCTGGAAGAAAATATATATTTTTTGGAGCATGGCCAAAGTGCTGTATTTCCCTCTAACTTTGTTCTCAAAAACAGCTGACTTGTTTTAGGTGAAACTTTCCAGAAAAATTTAGCTGGAGGCTGACACCCAGCATGGAAAATTTCAACCTGAACAGCTAAAGTTATAAGTAACCGAAAACAGGCTCTTATAATGGAAACTGTCAGACAACCTTAACGACTGATATCATTATCTGGGCTGCCGATAACACACCCATGCAAATCACAGATCCAGTGCTCCTTGCTGTTATATCCCAGGATGTATTTTTCAGCTCCATCCTTTACCAGAGGCTAATTGTGGCTGCTTGGCAGTTGGATCGGGATTGGTTTTTCAAACACATTTGTGTGTGTGGATTTAGATGTTTGAAATGCGCCAGAACCAGATATTACAGAGCTTAACTAGATTCCAAAAAGGATTAGCCATTTATAGGAATAATAAGAACGGTTGCGGCTACACGCGCTACAATGAAAATTTACATGGGATATAAATCCACCTGCCTCGGGGTATAATCCCACTGCAAACGGATGGAGATTGGGAGAACTTCCATCATAGGTGGATTAGCTGGTCACAGTTGTATCCGCAGTGCCTTGAACATGCCTCTGAAATACCTGGACTAGCCACGGAGAGGTAGGGTGCACTTCCTAGGGGGTGATTTTAAAGTCTTTTTCCAGTTTAAAAATCTTTGGACCAGGAGCTCAGCTGGTGCAAATTGGTGCAGCGCTGTTTGCTCCAATGGAGTGATGCTGAATTATACCAGCTGAGGATCTGGTTCTACTCATTCCAGTGTTGCTGTGCCAACTGGGGATCTGGCCCATTGACTCCACCAGTTAGGGGCCCAGACCCTTAGATGACATCAGTAACTCAAAGAGAATAATTTGGTTTTTATTTTGATAGACCCCCTTGAAAAAAAATTCTTTCCACGCTGTCAGACCAAACAGATCTTTATGGCTGGGATTTTAACTCCCAGGGCTCCTGGGTTTCCAGCTATGGGAGGGAAGTGGGGTCTAGTGGATTGGAGTGGGTAGGAGGGAGGGGGCTGGGATAGGTTCTATCCCTGGCTCTGGGAAGGGAGTAGGATCTAGTGCAGGAGTTGGCAACCTTTCAGACGCGATGTGCCGAGTCTTCATTTAGTCACTCTCATTTTAGGTTTCGCGTGCCAGTAATACATTTTAATGTTTTTAGAAGGTTTCTTTCTATAAGTCTGTAATATATAATTAAACTATTGTTGTATGTAAAGTAGATAAAGTTTCTAAAATGTTTAAGAAGCTTCATTTAAAATTAAATTAAAATGCAGAGCCCCCCGGCCTGGTGGCCAGGACCCAGGCAGTGTGAGTGCCACTGAAAATCAGCTCGTGTGCTGCCTTCGGCACTCGTGCCATAGGTTGTCTACGCCTGATCTAGTGGGTTAGAGCAGGAGGGCTGGGAGCCAGGACCCCTGGGTTCCAGTCCTCACTCTGGGAGAGGAGCATGATTTAGTTATTAGACTGTCAAATTGCCAGCCTTCCCTCATACAGCCTAGCTCAGAGCAGGGCTAGCTGACACAGTAGTTAAAACTCTGATGGCTGTCGGTTCGGCCATGGGACCTGCATGACTGGATCATCTGTCCAGGGGAAAGTTCAGTGAACTCATGGGTGATGCATGCAGGTTGTTTCAGCCCTTACATGTGTACTTAATGGGGTGCCTACGTGCACCCTTATAGTAAGGTGCCCTGATACTGTGAGGATGAGTGTGGGATAGTAAGGATCTGACTAGAATAGGGCTGGTGCCATTGGAAGATTTGATGATGCAGAAAGTCCAGTGACTAAGGCCATTGAGGGCCAGGTTTTCCAAAGCCCAGCATCCACGTCTGGGACCTCAGCACCCAATTCATTTAGGTCTCTAAATGGAAATTCTGGCCTGGCTTGTGGGTGCTGCCCCCTTCTGGATAGTCCATGTAACAATCACCTCAGGTCCTGCTCTCACCCCATTAACGTAGCATCTGAGCACCCCACAAACTTCAGTGTAAGGATCTTCCCAGCATTCCTGTGAGATAAGGCAGCTGTGCCCATTATACAGATGGGGAAACTGAGCACAGAGAACCTTGTGTCTAAGGTCACACAGGGAGGCTGTGGTGGAGCAAGGAATTGAACCTATCTCTTCTCAGTCTGAGGCTTGAGCCCCTGACCGCTAGGCTAGCTTTCCCCCTCCCGTACCAGCCTTGTTCTTTCTCTGCTATCCAGACCCTGCTACGCTGAACCCGAAAGACCTGAAGAAAACAAACCCTCGGAGTCCCCCAGAGTTTTACAGTTTTTTTGAGGTGTGGGGCATAGTTAGGAAATTTGCCATTTTTATGTCCAGCCTCTTCACAAAATGGCTGGACTTCACCCATGAGCCTGACACCGAGGGCCTCTGGGAGACAGACGGTGGAAACAGAGGGGAACAGTTAGGTGCTGGATGGACAATACAGAGTTGGGGGTCAAGAATGGGGGGAATTGCTCCTTCCGTGGGTGGGGGAGAAATTTATCAGATGTCCCTAGAGCAGCAGGATAATCCCTGATTTCGAATGTCACTTGTTAAGGGGTGGGAGGAGGACACGGGCTATATTTATTGAGTAGGGGGTGGATTTAGGATAGGATGGGAATACCCACCCCACAGCCCCTTTGTCTGCAGCCCCCTGAGCTGTAATTTATTCATCAACATTGCCGTTGTAGTAGGAATAATTAATTTCCTCCGGCGCTGACCGGGTGTCACCCCCCCCCCCTTTCCTCAGGAGCCGTGATAAATGAACCCCGCTCTCAATCTCTGAGCTGACATTCACCCCAGGCAGAGGGGAAGGCAGCCAGGCGTGAAGCAGAGATAGCGGGGATAGGACGAGGGGCAGGGGGAGGCCTGTGTGTGCATGTATCCCCAGTGCAGGGCTGGGGAGCTCTCCCCAGGGTGGTTTGTGTTGGAGGGGTGGGGGAGGTTTTCCTTTCCCCCCACTCGTTCATTCTCTCACTCATTTGTATCTCTTTTTGTTGTGTTTTCTGTCTTATCCCCACGTAACTCCGTCTATCCATTCCAACACACCTCTCCTTTTCCCTCTCCTGCCCTCGTGTTCGATTTCGCCTGTCTGTATCCTTCTCTCTCACTCCTCCTCCTGCCGGTTTGAAATCTCCCCAGAACCAACGGGCCGGGGCTGACCGTGGCCCGGGCTGTGGGCTGATGACACCTTTTATGAACCAGTTTGTAGGCAGGACGCTGTTCAGTTGACGTGGGGTGTTAAGAGTTTGCCTGAACTTGGTGGCGCTAATGCTTTAGGGATCCAGGTTTAATGTCTGCTGAGTGTGTTGTGCTTTTTGTTCCTTGTCTTGGTATTTTAAAAACTTTTTAAAAGAGTTTTAATTAAATTTGATGTGAATAAAGGCATTTTTCATGACGTCGTCTTTCCTTTTCCCCCTGTTGTTCTCTCTCCCTCTCTTCTCCCCATCTCTTGTTCTCCCCGCCCCATCCCGACTGGCTCTGGCCCCTTCAGAACATCCCCCCCAGCTGTGCCTACTCTCGCTCCTTGCAGTTCAGGAAGCTTCCCCCACCTCTGTTGGACCAAGGAGTTCTGGGATCTGGCTGCCTCCTGCTTTCCTGACCTTATCGGGGCAGGGTAGAGGCCAGCACAGGTTCCGAAGAGCCTGGGGCTTTTCTCCTGGCTCCCTGGGCCTTGTTCCCCTGGGCGGCTGCACACCCCATATATGGGGGTGGGGGTTGGGGTATCCCAATGCAGTAGGGCCAGGTGGTAGCTGTTTCCCGTCCCCCCAACCCCCAGTCCTGGAGCTGTCAACTCCCCCCGTTCCCTGGAGTGAAGACGTTCCCCCCCACACACTTTTGTCTCCAGCAGAGTTTGAGCGACAGCCCCAAATGGGTCTCATTGTCTCCCTGCACCCGTCTGGAGGTCAAAGGTCACCCAGCGGACTCTGCCCCCCCCATGTGGGCTGTCTGCGGCACATCCGCCCTTCTGCCGTGATATCCTCCCCCGAGCGCAAAGTTCAATTGAGTGTAAACATGGTGGGGGGGGGGGCGCTCAGGGGCTAGCTGACCCCCCCCCCCGCAACTATCTACCGCTGATGGGGGGTGGCAGTTTGAGCCCTGATTTTGGGAGGGGGCTCAGCGGGTGAGGTGTACCAATGGCTTTGGTGGGGGGGCACTGTTGGGTGGGGCTTGGAAGGCCCCTGTTGCTGGACTATTGCTAACATCCCGCCCCTCTCTGGTTCCTTTCCAGGATGCGCTGCCTGGGCTGATGTGGGAACTGGAGCAGCAAGTGGGGGGGCTGCGGCTGTACCCCGAAAAGGCCTGCGGGGAGGCGGCCGAGACGGACAGCTGGCCGAGCTCGGGTAGGGACCCTGGGGGTCTCAGACTGGGGGAGAGATGCCGCGATCCTCATCCCCCGGTTATCCCTGCAGGGAAGTGGGACCCCAGAACTGCGTCTCACACCCCAGATTCCAAGCTGAGGCCCACCCAGGGGGCTGGCTGCCCCATGGGCTGCTCCCATCCCCCGCCACAGGTCAGCTGACCTGACCTGCCCCCATCAGCAGTTCCCACAGAACATGGGGCCAGTCTCCTCTACTGCTCTCAGGCCAGTGCCCCCTCCCCATTCCCCAGTTCTCCTTGTCTTCCCTTGCCCCTCCAGTCTGGTCTATCACTGTGCCCCCCCGTCACCTGCCTCCCCTTCCCCTGCTCCCCAGCTCATGACTTCCTCTTTCTATCCCCCATGGCTGTCCCACAAATCCATCCCTGCCCCCTCCCCCCCCCCCCGCAGTTCACAGCTGCCCTCCAGCTCACAGCTGACATCTCTTGCAGGTTTCTACGAGGGCGCCTCCTCTGCGATGGCCTCAGACTCACCGGTCTCTGGCTTCGGGGACTCTTCTGGCTTCCCCTCCGTCTCCGGCTCCTGCTCCCGCATTGGCCAGGCCGAGTCGCGTGGCAGCTATGCCAGTGAGCGCCCCAAATCCGTGGGTGAGCGGCTGCCTGGCTCCTGAGACCAGTGCGAGACTGGGGTCGCCCTGCTGATCTGGTGGAGGGAGGGAAGGATATGGGGCTGGACGGGCCTCAGGGTTAGGTCCTGGGGGATACCGGGACGGATGGGGCCATGTGTCGGGTCCTGGGGGATACTGGTCTGGATGGGTTGTCAGGGACTGTCTGGTCCTGGCTGAGGAGAGTTGGGGGGTGGCGAATGGGGCTGGCCTGTCTCTGGGGTTGCCTTTGTCCCTATGGGAGCGAGGAGGGCTGAGCACTGTCCCCTCTAGCTGGAGCCTCCCTGCATGGGTCTGTCCCTCCCTCTGTCCACAGGTCTGTCTCTCAGTCCATGTCTCTCTGTCCCGCAGGCGAGGTGGGCAGCAGTGGCAAAGACAGTGCTGGGCGGGGCATGGTTCCCCGCTCCTACTCGGCCCCCTACTCCAGCTGTCAGGACTACCCCTCTGAGCCACCCCCGCGCCTCCCGCCCCGGGACAGCCTGGACCCCTTCCTGTACCCTAGTCCCCTTCACGCTGTGGCCATGCAGAACCCGCTGCTCCACGGCCGCCTCTATGATGCTACTCCCTTCTCGCCGGGCCTGGCCTATGGGGCGGAGCAGGATGGGGGGCTGGAGGAGTTTGGGGGGCAGGAGCTGCCCTGTTACCCCGAGGCCGCGCACTGCCACAAGGTGGAGAGCTACATCTCTCGGCTGATCCGCCGGCGCAGCCAGCTGGCGCGGGGTGGGAAGCCCCGGACTAGCCTTAATGCCGAGCCGCCCGCCAAGGCAGTGGCCCGCCAGAACAGCCTCTGCAAGAGGCCCTCGGAGCTGCTGGCCCCCCAGGCAGAGCGCAAGCACCCCCCGGCCATGGAGCGAGGCAGCAGCACCCCCTCACCCTGCGGCTACGAGGGCGGGGCCGGCGCGGCCGCCCGGATCTGGTCGTCCTGGGACGCTGCGGCCGAGAGGACGCTGGCCGCCAAGGGGGCCCTCGAAGGCTACGCACCCCCCCACTCCAGCCTCCAGAAGCCCCCCAAGCTGCAGGCGCTGGCCCACCTCCGGCCTGCCCTGTCGGTGGATCACTACGAGGAGGGGCCGGGCGAGGACGGTGCCCATGCCAGGAATGGCCAGGAACCCCCTCCCTACGAGGAGAGGGGGGGCTGCCCCCCGCTGGCCTGCACTGAGGACGGGGCCTGCCAGATGGTAAAGGCTCAGTACATCCCAGCCCAGCAGCCCCCCCGTGCCCAGCAGGCCCACCGAGGCGCCAAAAAGAAGCCCCCTCCCCTCACCAAGGGGCGCTCGATGGAGCTGTCACCAGAGCGGGCCCCGGTGACGCCCAGGGAGAGGTCTCGGGCAGCGGCGATGCCCAAGAAGTGCCGCTTCACCGAGGAAGGTGGGGAAGTGCCAGGGGGGCGCCGGGCTAGTGCCAGGAAATGCTCCCCCCGTGGCAAGAACGCGGCGCGCTCCCAGTCGGAGAACAGCCTCCTGAACAAGCCGGGCTCCTTGGGCACCAAGTACCACACGGTGGAGCGGGATGAGGTGGTGCTCAAGCCGTCCCGGCAGCGCCGCCCCCACCCGGGCGCTGCCGGCTACCGGAAGTGGCGCTCGACGGCGGAGATCTGCCAGGAGGAGGCAGGCGCTGGGGAGCCGCGGCGGAGCCGGCGGCGGGGCGGAGCGGCCGGGGGTGCGCCTCGCCCCCCGGAACGTGCTGTACGGTTACGCCGGGAGCGACTCGGAGTGCTCAGGCGGGCGGGGCGGCGGGGCGCGGCAGGCCCCCATGTGCCGGCTGGAGGAGGGGCTGGCGTATGGAGACAGCGAGTCCAGCCTGAGCGAGGGTGGCTCGCCTGCCTTCAGCACCGGCTCCAGCGACACGGACGAGAGATGCAGCGGGCTGGTGTGGCCCCAGCAGCTCTCGCCACAGGCTGGTTGCCAGCGCGGGCCTGGCCAGGCCGTGGGCGGCCAAGGTTTTTTGTCAAGATCAGGCCTCGCACGCCCTCAAGAAGAAGATTATGCGCTTCCGATCAGCTTCCCTGAAAAGTGATGACGCGGTGCTGAGATCCTGGGGCTGGGGAGTCTAATACCCCCCCCCCCGTTACCCTTTGCAGCCTTGGGGTGACACCGACCCACACCCTCTCCAGCCTTCTCCACCCCCCCAACCAACTCTACCCCATACCGCCCTGGCCGGGGGCAGCCCTAACCCATTCCCACTCTATGCCCCATACCCCCCTGGCCTGGGTGGGGCACTGACACCCCCCCCATCTACTCCCTCCAGCTTGGAGTATCCCCTGACCCATACCCCTCCAGCCTGATCCATCACACTCCATACCCCATGGCCTTTTGGAGAGGGGGAGGCTGATTCACCCCACCCCATCTACCCTCCCAACCTGATCCAACCCCTCCAGGATTATCCAGACCACCTCCACCCTCAGCCCGGGAATGTTACTTGCCCCAACCCCCAGCCTGATCGACACCCTGACCTGCCCTAGCCTGGGGGTTCCCCTCGACCCCTTATTCCACCCCCCAGCTTGGCAGGCCCCTGACCCACCCTGGATCTATGCACCCCCAGCCTGGGGTCCCCCTCACCTCATGACCCCCACTCCTACTTGCCTTGGGCGGGGCATGTCATTCCTCCTTCTCACCCAGCTTTTGGGCCCCTCTGATCTCCTTTTCCCGCTGGTCCAGTTCTCCTCCCCGGCTTGCCAGTTTTGATTGGATGTATTTCATCATATGACATCATCTTTAGTTAAAGATTCTCTTTAATTCCTGGAGACTCCAGGACAATCCTGGAGCGGTGGCAACTCTTTCTCCTCCCCCTTTGCCCTGCTCCCAGATCCTCCTCCCCAAACCCTTCCCTGCCTGGCCCCATGATGCAGACCTCAGGCCAGAAGCTGGTCGGTTCAAGCCCCCAGGTTTCATTTTTAGCAGAGGTGCAAGATGCTCCCCTCGCCCCCCACCAGTCTGCATGGGCTGGGGGATGCCATGATGGGGCAGGGGGCGCTGGCTGCTAGGGGTCAGTGGGTTACATTGCGGCTGGGCAGCTGGTGCTAAAATTAATTTGGGAGGGAATTGGGTGGGGGAGCTGCAGTCTGCCCTGACTTACCTTCACCATTGTTCGTGAGCACTCACTTCCCTGGTGCGAGACCCTCGCTGCCAACCCCACTCCTGTCCCAGAGAAAATGGCACTCGGGAAACCTTTTAGTGGGAAAATCCTGATGCCGAGCTGCATCGGAGACGGTAATGGTGAAACTGGGGCACTAGTGAAATGGTGGGCGCTGGGGTGACACCCCCTGCATAGGGTGGTGAGCTGCATTTGGGGCGCGAGCCAGGAGGTTGTGACGCTGATGTGATCGTGTCTGAACAGAGAAGTTCTTTGGGTCTGTTAATGGTGATGCTGTGGGCACTAGTGAGCTTGTGCCAACACCCTGGCGGCTGGTACCGAGCCATGGCTGGGGCATGAGCACTGTAATCGTGCCCCACTAGTGTCACGAGCATTGTAATCATACCCCACTAGTGTTCATTGCCTTGCAGATTTTGCGGCCTGCTGGCATCTGGGCCCTACCAGGCTAATGGCAGCTTCTGGGTTAGGACGGGCCTCTGTCTTTCCCTGCACGTGGATCATGCCTTAGGGCTTTGGCATGATGGATTAAGGGTGCAGAAATCTCAGGGTGGTGGCACCCCTGTCCTCTCCCTTTGGGAACCTATGCCTGGGTGCATGGAGTCTGGCTGCCCCCTCGCGCATGCTCCCACCGCTGCATCCCCTGATGAACGTGGCGGGTAGGATGGGACTGTGGTCCTAGGGGCAGGAGAAAAAGGGGCCTTTCCCCTCTAGCTCCCAATTTCCCGCCCAGCCCAGCTGGATAACGCTGGCCCATCTGCAATCAGTCTGTTGGGTCTCAGCTCACACCGGAAGACACCATGAGCCCAGGAGCTGCTCACCATCCCCCTCCGTGACAGGGGTCCCACTTGGCCGGGGCTGAGACTGACTCAGGGCAGCATTTGGGGTGCAGGCGTGGGTTCCCCCTGCCCGAGGTTGTGCCCATTCTGAGGCTAGACCAGGAAGGACCCCTCTCCAAGGGTCACCATCTCAGCAGCGATAAAATTCCCATCCCTAGATTTGTGGGTTTCATCTCTGCCAGGGAGGGAGTGGGAGCCCAGGGCCTGTTACTAAGGAGATCCAGCCTGTTCCGTTACATCGCTACCCTGAAATAGATGCCCGTGCCCGCTACACAGATAATTAACTTGCCAACAGGAGCACAGCTTGTGTTACATCCCTGCCACCCGGCCCTGCTAGCGGGGGAACGGCTGGGCCAGCACTTCCGTGGCGCGACGTTCACCCCGTCGCATGCTTTTTAAAGGAACGTATTTATTATTCTGATTTTGTAACGTAACTCCCCTGGAGTCCGCGCTGTACATACGTACCTCCCTGGAGTCTGTGGCAAAGCCCCCTGCCAGTCTCGTATTTCTATGTATAATTTCCCCCTCCTCTTCACCCCGTTTTTGTAAATAAAAATCAGTGTTATTTGTGGAAGTGCTGCTTTACTGGTGGGGGGCGGGGGCAGGGATTGAAGCACCCACAAAGTTAAGGGGGCAGGTTGCTGAGCAGTATTTGATATTATAGTAACACACAGAAAGCCCCAATTGAGATCGGGGCCTCGTTGGGCCGGGCGCTGCCCAGGCACACAGCGACCGAGATCGGGGCCCCTTCGGGCTGGGCGCTGCCCAGGCACACAGCGACCGAGATCGGGGCCCCTTCGGGCCAGGCGCTGCCCAGACGCACAGTGACCGAGATCGGGGCCCCGTTGGGCTGGGCGCTGCCCAGACACACGGCGACTGAGATCAGCATCCCATGGGGCCAGGCACTACACACACTGAGATCCAGACCCCCCCATTGCTTGCAATGCATGTCTGTGAATATGCAAACAAGTGGCTTTTGGTGTGGCACAGGGGTGTGTGGTGCTAGATACCCTGGTGTGTCTGGGGAAAGCCGGCCCCAAACCTCAGGCTGGGTTGGCCGTAGCATCCACACACACATGCCCTGTGACTGGCTAGGGCTGGAGAGCTAGTGGATCAGACCTTGGCATTTTATCCACCTTCCTGTGGCTGGCATTGGTCAATCCCCCCATGATGGCATCATCCCACCCCTGACACCAATAGTGAATTTGGAGGGAGATTCCAGCCTGCAGTCGTGTCCATGGGCTGTTTTAAGGTCCAGGCAGTCACTGTTAAAAACACTCAGCCCAGAGACCCTTATGAAAACCAGATGCGTGAAGCAGCCAGGAAAACGTTCCTGCCTTCCAAATTCTTTTCCTCGGCCCCAGGAACGCCGGCGCTTGGCCTCCTCCCTTCCCCCCAGCCCTTGCTCAGCTGAATTATTACGAGCTGTGGACAACACACACATTCTCCTCCTCGAGCCGTGCTTGGAAGCCAAAGTGTGGAGCCAGTTCTGCTCCCTGCCCCCCGCCACCCCGGCTATGCAAATAGTCTCTGCTCCCCCTAGCTGAAGCTGCTGTCTCCCCCATCCAAAATCTAAGCTTCCGCGCTCTCTGCACCCCTACTACCGCGTTGCACTCTCTCTCCTGCTCCTGCACCCCCACATCTGTGGTGGTGTGCTCTCTGCACCTCTGAATCTGGCCTGCTAAGTCCCATGCCCCCTTGCACCCTCTAACCTAAGTGGCAGTCCTCTGCACCCCTCTCCCTCATATCCCAAGCCTAAGCTGCTGTGCTCTGTACCCCCACGGGGAGGGAGCTGCTGAGTCTCTTTCCCCATGTACCCCGGTGCTGAGCTGCTGTTTGCTGCACCCCAAAACCTGAGTCACTGAGCCCTTCTCCCCCTGCACCTCCTGACCTGAGCTGCTGAGTGCCTTGTGCATGATACAAATGAGGGGTTCACCTCCCCATGCCTCTCTCTGTGGGAGGGAATGGGACACCTCCACGTGAGGAGGCAGAAGGTTCTCCCTCCCACCATTGACACTGGTGTTGCAGGCTAGGATCTGCCTGCCCCCTCCCTGGGTGCTCCATCTCCTCACATGAGGGAGGGGGAAAGCAGGGAGCATCTGGCTGCCTCCCGTTAGGGGAGCCTGGGGTAGAAACAGGGGGGATTGATCCAGGGAAGGGGGAGGGGGGAGGAATGGGACCACACCCTTTAATTTGTACCATCTGCAAATCACACTGAAACCTAAGCAGAGCGGGTGGAGGGAGGGGGGCTGTTCTGGGAGGGGAGGGTTGGAGGTTATGGGTTGGGGAAAGGGCTGTTGCAGGGCAGGATGTGAATATGTTGGGCTCCCACAAGAGGCAGGGTGGTGGTGGTTTTGGCTCTGGTGGGGGGGCTGGGCTGTGGGAAGGGGCTGGTGTGTAGCAGGGCTGGGGATGTTGCGAGGCAGTGGGGGGGCTGGGATCTGGTGCGGGGGGCTGGGCTGTTGGGATGGGTGAGTTGGGCTCTGGTGGGGGGCTGGGCTGCAGTGGGTGCGCTGGGATCTGGTGGGGGGCTGGGCTGTAGCAGAGGGGGATGTGGGGAGGGGCCGGCTGCTCTGGCTGACTGAAGCAGCTGGGCCTGCGCTGCACTGGGGTCTAATGCCTGCCAGATGTTAGACAGTTCCCCCCTTTCATGGCCTGCCCAGAGCCAAACCCACCAGCCGCTGGGACTGTGTGCGCTTCACGCTGGGGCGGGGGGAGGGGCAACGGGCCTGTGGGACCCACGATCCCCTCCCCCAACACCCAGCACTGGGGGCCAGGGCTGGGGGGCTGTGCCAGATCTGTGTGTGCGGGCAGGTGGTGCCCCATTCCTTGGCACCAGATGCCTTGATCCCAAGGCTGGAAGAATCCATTGCAACTGGCTCATCTGACCCCCCTGCATGGCACAGAACTGCATGAAATAATCCCCAGAGCAGATCTTTTTTGGAGTGGGAGCGGGGAGGAGGGGACCCACGCCTCCTGCAGCCACACCAGATCTTTGTCCTGGCAGAGGCCCAGACCTGGGTGTGCAGGTCTCTGGGGGACTGTTGTGCCATTGCAAGGTTCTCCCAGAAGTGGGGGTGGGAGTCCTTGGGGGGCACATCAGGGCAGTAGGGCTGGACAGTACAGCTTGGAGCCGGCAAAGCACCACTTGCCTCCCTAGGGGCATTGGCACTAGGTGAGGTTGCAGTGCTGCAAGCTTCCTCCGGGCAGTGCCAACTGGGGAGCGTGATGCTGCGAGCTTCCTCCGGGCAGTGTCAGCTGGGGACTGTGGAGCTGCGAGCTTCCTTACAGGAGTGCCCCAGCCACACCTGACACAGACAGAACAGAGCAAAGCAGTGATTTCGGCATGAATGCCGGTGTGGGGCTGGGGGCAAAGCAGAGGGAGAGCTGGTCTGGGCTTGGGAGGACGTTAGCACCGCTATAGCCCTTGCTCCAGCGATTCCCCAGCATCGGGTGTGCTCAGCCCACTGACCCTCTCCCCACACACCGGCTGCCGGCAGGAGCCAGGCCCAGCTGGGGAGCTGCTAAACTGTAGGGAACATGAAGCCTGAGTCAGGCAGCACCTTCCCACGGAGCCGCTAAAAATACCTTGCAGGCGGTGGCAGGGACTGAGCGTTGCCAGACTCCCCTATTTCTCCTCCCTGCCCAAGCCCCAGATCGCTGCAGGGTGGGGACTGAGCGCTGCTCTCCCGAAAAAGGGGTTCCTCTGCTCCAGGAAGGGGCCCTGGCATGTCCACACACACCTGCTTCGCGCCGACCCCTCCTGGCACATGGAGCGGATGGCAGGCAGCCGGCCTGAGTCCCAGCTCCTTACACTTGGGGACAGGGGAAGGGTTAACTCTCTTTGTGTTCCTCACATTCAGGGCTCTGCTCAGGTCCCGGTCAGGGGTCCACCCTCCTTGGCCTGGGGGACAGGGAATAGTCACAGTGCAGTGCGCTCTGGCCATGCCCCTGATCCACCCCCTACGCCAGGGGTTGGGGGAGATCTCAAGGGGCTGTTTCCAGGGCAGAGGGGCCTGAGAATGGAGTTCGACCCCCCTCCCCTCACAAGGCGCCTACCCGTCCCGCCGTCTGGATCACCCACTGCCGAGAACAGGCTTCTCCTCCGCTCACCGCAGTGCTGTGAACTTCTCCAGGGCAGTGCCGGCTGAAGCCTGCCGTGTGCCTGCCTTCAGGCACCATACGGTTAACGACCTACCTTACCCACAGCGGGGTGCCTCCCCCTCAGACGGGCATGTCCNATGGCCTGGGGGACAGGGAATAGTCACAGTGCAGTGCGCTCTGGCCATGCCCCTGATCCACCCCCTACGCCAGGGGTTGGGGGAGATCTCAAGGGGCTGTTTCCAGGGCAGAGGGGCCTGAGAATGGAGTTCGACCCCCCTCCCCTCACAAGGCGCCTACCCGTCCCGCCGTCTGGATCACCCACTGCCGAGAACAGGCTTCTCCTCCGCTCACCGCAGTGCTGTGAACTTCTCCAGGGCAGTGCCGGCTGAAGCCTGCCGTGTGCCTGCCTTCAGGCACCATACGGTTAACGACCTACCTTACCCACAGCGGGGTGCCTCCCCCTCAGACGGGCATGTCCTCCAGGCAATGAGCCAAGCTGGCCCCCCTGCCAGTCGTTCTATCCTGGCCCGTTATAGGGTGTCCAGTGGGCTGGGTTTGAGTACCTAAGGTTCTGCTAATGGAGGGTCAACAAGCCAGGATGGTGGCAGGGGGCAGGATGGGTCCCTATGGGGGGTGATGAACTATCTCATGCCCCAGGCACCTTGGGGTGGGGGAATTGATCGGTTTGGCATCATGGGGCTAACTTTTCCAGGACGGAACAACTGGACAATATTACAGTGGGGAGGAGGCAATTAATTATGGTGGCATCATGGGGCTGATTAATGAGTCTGGGGCCGCAGGGGGTAATTAGATGGGAGCTGTGCACTATGAGCAGGAGAATGGCCCAGCTGGGGGGCCATGAGCCAGGCTGGGGAGATGGGGGAGAGCAACCCAATCTAAGGGGACAAAGGGGCTGGGCTGGGTTTGGGCCAAGGGGACTACGGATTCTGGGATAGTGGGGCAGTTCTGCAGCAGAGGGGCCCTGCACACGACCAGCACCCAGCTGGGGACTCCAGTGTTGTGAGCTTCCCCACAGCAGTGCCCTGCCACTGCCAGCACCCAGCTGGGGACCCCAGTGCTGTGAGATTCCCCTCCGCAGTGCCTGGCCGCTACAGGGTGCTGCTGGGAGGGCTGAAGGTGGTTCATAGATTTTTTTTGGGGGGGGGTGGGTGTTCTAGTACCACAGCCTGGGCAGAGGAGATGCAAGCGGACAGGATTTTCCCACAATGCACCGGTGCCCAGGCACAGGGCAGGCGTTAGTAGCCAAGGTGGGAATGATGTGATGAATTGGCAAGTGCTGGGAGCTGGCTGGCTCCTCATGTCCGTGCCCTGGGGACATCCCATGAGTTCCAGGTTGGTACAGACTCACCCATGGGGGGGGGGGTCGGGGGCTAAGGCAGGACACTGGGGTGGGCTGCCTGCCCTGAACTGGATGCTAATCTGGGAGCAGGGGGGAGGGTCTCTCTAGGTCCCACCTGGCTGAATCCACTCAGGCTCCCCCCCTGCACTAACTAGGACCAGGCTGACAGACTAGAAATCAGCAATGCTGAGAAAGTCTGGGTGAGGGGTGGGGTGGAGAAACTCCTTGTCTAAACAGCTCTCGCGGCCCACTCCAGAGGTGGCTGCATCTCAGTGCTGGGGAAAAACTCTCTGTATAAAGAGCCCATGCATCCCACCCCAGAGGCAGCTGCATTTCAGTGCTGGGCAGAGGATCCTTATATGAACAACTGTCACACTCACTCCAGAGGCAGCTGCATCTCAGTGCCAGGAAAAGGATCCCTGTATAAACAGCTGCCACACCCCTCCCCAGAGGTGGCTGCATCTCAGTGTTGGGTGAACAGGATAGAACAAGAAGCAATGGGCTTAAACTGCAGCAAGGGAGGTTTAAGTTGGACATTAGGAAAAAGTTCCTAACTGTCAGGGTGGTTAAACACCGGAATAAATTGCCTAGGGAGGTTGTGGAATCTCCATCTCTGGAGATATTTAAGAGTAGGTTAGATAAATGTCTATCAGGGATGGTCTAGACTGTATTTGGTCCTGCCATGAGGGAAGGGTACTGGACTCGATGACCTCTCGAGGTCCCTTCCAGTCCTAGAATCTATGAATCTCTGTATAAAGAGTCCCTGGATTCCATGCCAGAGGACGCTGCATTTAATCCCTGGGTGAAAGATCTGCATATAAACAGCTGCTGCATCGCCACCCCAGAGGCAGCTGCATTTCAGTGCTGGCTGGAGGATCCTTGTGTAAACAGCTGCTGCACCCCACCCCAGAGGTGGCTGCATCTCAGCACTGGGTGAATTGGTCCCTAAAAGGAGCCCTTTCTCTGTCTTGTTTCCCTCTGGAATGTGCCCGATTCCTCCTCCTTCCCTGGCCCCTCCGCCCCCCGCTATCATCCAGATCTTAATGAACCGATTCCACACCCCGGCTTTCCCACCCCTCGCTTCTTCTGGTATCAGAACTGGCTGGTGCCGTCGCCATGGCGACGGTATTGCAAGCACCTGCCTCTGGATAAGTGGGCGAAGGGACGAGAGGATTATGTTAACCCTTCCGCCGGCTCCTTCCACACCAGCCCTCCGTGCGAAGGAATCTCAGGGCTGGCCAAGGAATCGAGGGGGAAAGCAAAGCCACCTCCCTGCAGGGCCCATCTACACTAAGCCAGTAGATGTTGCAACAGTATTTCTGCAGGGTGGCAATATTTGGTCCATGCCACAGGGATGGGGCCTTTAGTTCAGTCTTGGCCAAGCCACGGATAGGAAGCCGCATGTGTTGCAGCAGGTCCCCTCCCCACAATACTCTGCACCTGACAATTACCCACAGCTTTCTGCTCCCGGCAACGGGGGTTGGCACCACCCAAGCCAGGAGAGCGTGGGTTTGCGTCCCCCCTTTAGCGACCGCTCCATGGCTTCAGGAGGCAGCTCTGCCAGCCGGTCCTGTTGCTCCAGGGACAGAGACGCAGCTCTGGCAGCCCCAAGTTCAAATGCTGGGGGAGACAGAGTGGGAGCCAGGGTATCCTCGGCTGGGCAGTCCCAGGGCACTGGTGGTGCAGAGGGGCTGAAATGAGTCTGCTGTAAGGAAGTGGAACTGCTATGTGTGTCATAGACCCATCACTGCTGGTGTGGAGTCTCCTTTGGCTTCAAGTGATCTGAGCTGGTGGAGGAGGAGGATTTGTGTTTTACCCCAGCTGCTGCTAGGAAGCGTTAGGAGAAGATGGCTATTAAACAAAAATAGATAGGAGGCTTTACGCAGTGGAGAGTTGCGGCTGCCTCTGGGGTGAGGCATTGCAGCTGTTTATACAGGAACACCTCAACCAGTGCTGAATTGCAGCTACCTCTGGGATAGGGCACAGCAGCTGTTATATACAGGTACTGTTATATTGCCGGGTACTGAGATGCAGCTGCGTCTGGGGTGGAACACAGCAGCTGTTTATACAGCAATGCCTCCCTCAGCACTGAAATGCAGCCACCTCGGGGGTGGGATGTGACACCCATTTAATGGCAAAACTAAACACCATTTGGGACAGCGTCATCCAGGCTGAGATGCAGCCAAGATGCCAGGGTTGGTGCTCTAAAAGCTACATAAACTCTCTTTGGCAGTAACCGGTGACCGAAAACAGTAAAAAGAGCAAATAATTAAATAGCGAGTCCCCATCTGAGTGGCTGCAACGTGTCAGGACACACTGCTCTCTGGGGGGCACATGAGTGCTTAGAGCTTCCAGCTGGTAATTTGGGGGGTTGAGGGGGAGCTGCAGGGGAGGATTCAGCAGGAAAGGTGCTAGATGGAGGCAATCCGCCTGCCCCAGGAGGACAGGGATGTGGGGCCAGGGGAGGGTGCACATGGGAGCTGGTCCATGAACTGGATCGGTCCTGTGGGGCTTATTTGCCCTCATTCTAGCCCTCTTTCTCTGTTGCCCCCCACAGCGACCCCCTCCCTGCCATGCAGCTCCTTTAATAGCCTCGTCTTTCCCCCTCTGGCCGGCCTGAAGGCCCTCAAGTGTGGGGCCAGCTGATTCCAGCACTCATGCTTGCTCTTTTCCCTTCCCCCACCCTCTCTACCTCTTCCCCCTCCTCCCTTTCCCCTTGCCCCATCCTTTTCTCTCCCCCTCCTTTCCCTGTCCCCTCTCTTTCTATCCCTCCATCACCCCCTTCCCCGGGTCTGGAATCCGTGAGGCCCTTCCAGACACTCCGCTGGGATTTGTTGGGGCTAATTTTAGCCCCTCAAGGCCCTGGTGGCTCCCATGGCAGCTGCAATGGGGCTGGCGCTCAGAGCTGAGAGTGCTCGCCTTCCCCATTACACCAGGGCACAGGGGCATGTGTCCCAGCCAGCTCAGAGCCCTCTACGAAGGCACGGCTTTCCTGCATGGCTGTGCACGGCCCGTGCCGCAATCTCCCGCCTCTCCTAGAGATTTGCTCCTGTCCCATCTCACCACAATTGCGCGTGCCATGCTCACTGCAGACAGTGCAGGCACAAGCGCTGCCACGCCGTGGGTCGAGCAGTGTCTTTGCTTTCACCCCCATTGGGCACTGAGCCCCCACCCTCCTGCAGCGTGTACACCATTGCACCGCCGGCCAAGGCCCTGCACACAGTTCACCTGTGGCGCCTTCTGCCCACACGGCATGCTCTTGTGAAACACGAGGGCAACCCCTGGAGCCTGGTCACCTTCTGGCTCATGCTGAAGATCCCAGCGGCTTCTGGGGCTGAGCAGCAGCATCCTCGAGCCCGGCAGGGCCTATATTGACGTCTAAGGCCCTCTCGTCCTGCATGGACCCCCATGCCCTCTCCAGGTGTGAGCTTCATGGGATGGGAGGGCAGGGCAGGAGGAGGAAACCTTCAGCTGGAGAGACCCTGGCTTCCTTCCCCATGCACCCCACTGCCTGCTGTCTGTCAGCTCTGGGGTCTGTGGCATGTTCCCAGGCGCCGTACGGATCCCCTGTCCTTCGGTGCCCCCATGTGGGCGATGCTAGAGCTACACATGGAGAGGACGGCACAGAGTTCAAAGGTTCAGACTCGGGGTCCCAGAGACAAAGCAAAGTCATTGCACGCAACATAGCATCAGGGAGCAGGGCCTGGGCAGGGTCCCGGGGGATTCTGGGTAACTGGGAATGGGGCACTGGGGACAGAGAGGGCCCGGGGGTTTCTGGGTAGCTGGGAATGGGGCCCAGGGGCTGGCAGGACCCCAGGGGATTCTGGGTACCAGGGAATGCAACTGGAAAGGTCTGGTTGCTCCCCCATCATCTTGTCCAAGTGCAGTGGCAGGTTAGCACCCCCCTCATCTTGGGGAGCTCTTCTGCTCATTTTGGGGAGTCTTCCAGGCAGCCCATTAGCTACCCACTTACACACAGCCAGCTTGGGCTGCAGCCCGTCAGCCATTCCCTCCAGGGAACATGCGGACACCTAGATCTGGGGCTGGAATTGCTCCAGTGGGGAGCTGGGCACAGGCCAATCGCCAGTGATAGAATCCTGGGGCCACATTCTCTGTGGGTCAGTGGGGAAGGCAGGGGGAAGGGCACTTCCATGGTGGCACATGGCATCCCTTGGCACTGGGCCACATGACGGCACAAGGGGCAGAGAACAGACCCTGCGAACTGAGCGTGTGTGAGCATGGGGCTGGCGTGTGTCTGTGCATATGGTGTGTGTGCGCACGAAGGCTTCCGTGCCTGGCTGTCCAGTTGCACCAGTGTGTGTCAGTCCAACCATGGAGGGGGTGTGTGTCTGCATGCACCTGAGTGTGAGTGTTGTGAGTGTGTGTCTGTATGTGCATCCATCCACCCTTCCATGTGCGCCTGTCCATCTGGCTGTCTGTGTGCAGGGCCGGCGCTTCCATTTAGGCAGCCTAGGCAATCGCCTAGGGCGCCAGGATTATTGGTGGGCGGCATTTTGCCGGAGGGGGCGGCAGGCGGCTCCGGTGGAGCTGCTGCAGTCGTACCTGCGGATGGTTGGCTGCTCCCATGGCTCCAGTGGACCTCCCGCAGGCACCACTGCGGCAGCTCCACCGGAGCTGCGGGACCAGGGCGCGCGCGGCGAAATTGCCGTTCGCCTAGGGCACTAAAACCCCTAGTGCTGGTCCTGTCTGTGTGTGTGCCCCATGGCTGTCGGTCTGTGCCCACATGTCTGTGTCTATCAAGGGGTTGGGGAAGGGTGTTTGCCCTTGGGTCTGTGTGTCTGTCCTGCCGTGTCTGCCCTTCTGTCCAGCCATGAGCGTGCTCACGTCTGTGCGTCTGTTTGTCCTTCCATGTGTGAGCACGGGGCTCTGGTGCTGGCCCTGCCTTCCCCCACTCTGCCAGCTGCTGTGAGCCACCCTGCTGAGCTGGCGCCCCCCGGGGGGCAGGGGGAAGTGACACTCAGAGACGCTCCACACCAGAGGCTGCTGTGCCAGGGGAGCCGTCGCTGCTCACTCTATCCAGAGCCAGCGAGAGACCCGGACACTTTGGCAACAGGTAGGAGCTGGCTCAGCACCCCTCCTCCACCCTGTGTCCCCTCCAAAGTGACCCACCCCCTCCTAAACCCCCCTGGGCTGGGGCTCTGACATGGGGAGTGCTGATCTCCCCTCTGGGCAGCTAGTGCCGAGTTGCAGGAGGCTTCCTGTTAGCTGGAGTGAACCTCGCTATCCCCTAGGAACTCTTGGGACCCAGCGGGCATGGGTCCCCAGCTGCTCCCCGAGCATCTGACAGCCATGATCCCATTGGCCAAGGAGGAGCTAAAGCTCCCCCACGCCCCACACTGCTCAGTGCAGTGCCAGCGGGGGCTGGTTTCCCTGCCCTCGAGGGGCAGATGGCAGGCTGGGGTGCAATCATGGCTAAAGGGGCATCTGGTCCTTCTCTGCCCTCTGCTGCAACGGTCTCAGAGCCTTTGCCAAGCAAGACTAACTGCCTCCTTCTCAGCATGCAGGTCAGGCTCCTTAGCCCTGTTTCAGGAAGGAGGACTCAGGGACAAAGACAGGAAGGGGTTTGCCCAGGAACCCCCAGTGAGTCAGGACTAGAACCAGGTGCTCTGGCTCCCAAGCCCCCCAGCTCTGGCCCCTAGACTCCATTCTGCTCCCAGAGCTGGAGCTAGAACCCAGGAGTCCTGATGTCCAGGTCCCTCACCTAACCTCTAGACCAGCCTTCTCTCCCGCTGCTGACACTTATTCCTTCTCTTGCACTCTCCCAGTGACAGGGGTCAGCCTGAGAATAAAGTATGAACCTCCGTGCCCAAATCTCTGCCCGTTCTTAGAACCAAGCAATCTTGCCCAGATACAATAGAGATGGCACTTATGTAAGAAGATAGATAGATAGATAGATAGATAGATAGATAGAGGGGGTGTATGTAGATAGATGGATAGATAGATAGAGGGGGTATATGGGGATAGACAGATAGAGGGGATTTATGTAAATAGATAGATAGATAGAGGGGGTGTATGGGGATAGATAGATAGATAGAGGGGATTTACGTAGATAGATAGATAGAGGGGATTTATGTAGATAGATAGATAGATAGATGGGGGGGTGTATGTAGATAGATAGATGGATAGATAGATAGAGGGGGTCTATGGGGATAGATTGAGGGGGTGTATGGGGATAGATGGATAGATAGATAGATGGGATATATGGGGATAGATAGATAGATAGATAGAGGGGGTATATGGGGATAGACTGAGGGGGTGTATGGGGATAGATAGATAGATAGAGGGGGTATATGGAGATAGATAGAGGGGGTATATAGGGATAGATAGATAGAGGGGGTGTATGGGGATGGATAGATAGATAGAGGGGGTGTATGGGGATAGATAGATAGATAGAGGGGATTTATGTAGATAGATAGATAGATAGAGGGAGTGTATGGGGATAGATAGATAGATAGATAGATAAATAGAGTGTATGGGGATAGATTGATCGATCTTTCCCTAGAAGTTCTGAAAACTCTTTATCCCCAGCTCACCTTTGTTTCCAAGAGCTGCCGCCGAATAAACCAAATCACTGGTGAAGATGAGTTCTAAGCCGGTCCGGATGCATACTGCAGGCCCTAAAACTGAGTGAGATTCCCAGATGGGTTTTGCAGGCTTAGCAGCTTCTGATCCATTTGGGTCAGCCTCAGAACCAGACCCAACCCTGGACTCTCCTGAGGCAGGGGAGACATGCGTTCCGCTGGCTCTGGGGTCTCAACTCACCACGCTGGAACTGAGTGGTCCAAGGATGCAGGAGATTTGATTTGTAATAGCCCCCCATTCCCCCTCTTTCCTCCCCATCTCTGCCCTCCCACCACATACATACCAGTGTCCCTGCAGGTGGCAGCACAGAGCCACCTGTGCCATGCATTGGCCTGGCTTCCTGGGCAAGAGCTCTGTGGCTGGTGACCCTGCCAGAGGAGGCATGAGTCCAGCTGGATGTGCAGATCTGGAAGGAAGGAGGGCGTTTGTGCCTCCAGCCACTGATAGGGATCAGATTCCAGGTCCCTGCAGCGGGGGACAGATCTGGAACTGAAAAAGAAAGCAGCCGAGACCCAGCCCTTCTGTTATTTACCTGCTGAGAGCAGGGACCAGCATCTCCTCCAGCAGCAGCTGCGAAGCTAGGGAGGGCCTGGGGCAGTGAGAGGAATGCAGCTGGCACTTCAGGGCACCTGGGACATCTCCTCAGCAGGGGAACTTGTCTGCACGTGCCCACTCATGCACGCTCACCATTTGCAACCCCCCCCTGCTTGCACACACACACTCGTGTCCATCCATGAACACATGTGGAAGTCCTTGCACTCTCATATGAACACTTTAGCACACACATACCTTCCCCATAGCCTTGTCCACACAGGCGCCTGCCCATAAGCCCATGTCCTCACATGCCCTTTCACACATACACATGTGTGCAAATCCTTGCCCTCCCGTGTGCACATTCATCCACTCCCATGCCCACATCCCCACAAGCACAAATGTCCGCAAGAACCTGCGCCCGGGCACACACACGCATTCAGACAAGCATGCAGGCATTCGCACACTAACACATGCCCTGGCACTAACTTGCATGTGGATGCACGTCAGTGTGCCAGCGCACACCAGCAACACATGTACGTTTAGCTCTGCTGTTTCACGTGTAGGTGGCCTTCCTCGCTGGGGCTGGGAGCCTTAGGCTAGGCTGATTGGGGAAGTGGCCACAGCTGGGCCATGCCCCAATCAGGCCACAGCTGGCCCTTATAAGAGAGAGAGGGGCTTGGCTGCTGGGAAGCTCAGGATGCCTAGAGTGAGGCAGGGTTGGAGGCTGCAGGACCTTGTCCAAGGCCCCATAGAGGCAGTGGGTTGCAGAGAGAGGCAGCAGGTTCAAACCCCCGTTGCCTGTGATGAGTGGCTGACACTGCAGTCTGCCCCAGGGTGTGGGGGCTAGTTGGTGACTGGCAGTAGCCTATGACTGAGGCAAGGTGAGGATAGTGGGTGGGGGCTCCCCAGGGAGACCCTGAGAGTGAGGGGTTACTGCCAGGGGGCAGCACCTCAGATAACAGGGCACTGGAGTCCAGGCAGGGATGTGGGGGTCCAGCGGCAGTGGGACACTGGCCTGCAGGGGGCACTCTGGAGGCTGGATGAGCTAATTCCCGAGATGACCAGTGGGAGGCACTGCTGGGTGAGTCCCACATGCTTACAACCCTGCAGGCTCATAGGGCCATGCAAAAGAGATGCCCAGACAGCTCCCCCGGTGTTTTCTGTGCAGAAGAACTGGGTTGGGATGGGAGGCCTTTACAGCAGGACAAAGCAGGCGGATTTGACTTGAACCATCACCCCCAAACTCTAACTGACCCCTCTGAAAAACTTCTCTGCTTCTCACTAACCTCCCAGTCACCTCCTTCCCTAGTATTTTAACAACTGACTCTGCCTGATGGGTCCTGGTGGGCCCCCATTCCTGATGGAGATTGTCACCCCAATATTCCTAACCCTGATGGGTGGACCTTCCCCGGCGGAGCCATCTTCATGGGATTTTACAGACTGGATCAGCACCTAGAACTGCCAAAATTCGCAGTGTTTCAGGCCTCCCTCCACCCCCGGTCACCGCACAGCTAAGGGTGGGTTGTGTAAAGGCTGACGGTACCGTCCTTTTAAAGGCCCTGCCCCGGGCTCCTAGCCACGCAGTGCCCCCTGCAGTGCAACTGAAGTGCTGGCCTTCCCTGTGCCAGTCCCAGGAACAGGTGACATTTCCCTGCACCTGGCTGGGCAATTAGCTGGCTGCTTTGAGCATAGCTGATCAGGGGCCTCCTGCAGGCAGGGCTAGAGGGGAGGGGGATGCTGCTGAGCTGCCCTAATTAACCAGGCCTCCCAGATACGGCTCCCCCTTTTCCTGGAGTGTAGTTAACTTCCCTTCCTTGGATCAAGTCTCAGGCAGTGGGTTCCCTGCGGTCCCCAGCACAGCCGGCCTCCAGCCCCCTTCAGCTGCAGCCCCCACTCCTGGCCCAGCGGCTCCACTGAACTGCCTTTAAAGTTTAGCTCCGTGCTGTGGGGGAGGCATGGCTGGAGCAGAAGGGTTGGGGTGGGGGGCAGGGTGAGCTCATAGGCACATGCAAATATAGCTGCATGGACATACATGTACTCTGCTTCCTTCCCCAGACAGGAAGACGAGCTCTGTGCAGCTTGACAGCGTGTATCTTCCCCCCATTCTGCTCGCATGGGGGTGCTCTATGACTGAGATCCCCATAGGGTGACTAGATGTCTCTATTTTATAGGGACAGTCCTGATATTTGGGGCTTTTTCTTCCATAGGTGCCTATTACCCCCTGTCCCAATTTTTCACACTTGCTGTCTGGTCACCCTAGATCTCCATCAACACCTCACGTAGGCGCCACTCAGCGGGGATGATTCTGTCACTACTGACCAGGAACCCTACCCTCTTGGAGGCCAGCACCTGGAGGGGTAAGGGCCCTGAGCTGATCCCATTGGCCCGCCTGCGCGAGCCAGCCAGTCCCCACCACCACCCTGGGAGCTGGATCAAAAGCTGGTGGCCCTTATAGATGAGTAGGTGTGACCAGATATCCTGGATTTTTGCAGAGACAAGTCCTGAGTATTTTGGGCCTTAAGTGTGTAGTATAGGTGCCTAATTACCCTCCCCACCCATCTCCAAATTTTTTCACCCTTGCTATCCTGGTCACGCCCTTATAGAAGACAAGGGAGCTGGGAGTGGTGCGGGAGCAGGCTTGGCCTGGGACTTGGCGAGCGTTGTCCTCGATGAAGCCACAAGCAGCAGCCGTTGACGAGTTACATCTGCTCTCTTGCTCCCCTTCTCGTTCTCTCACTTCCCGCCGCTCTCACTCGCTGCTCCTCACCACGGCCTCCCTGCTAGAGGCAAGCACCTCTGGCGGGGAACCATGTCACAACACATGGCCAAGATCGGGCGGAGGCCCCGCAAGAAGGGTGGAGCAGCGTCAAGCTTGGAAGTGAACCATCTGACCGCGATTGAAGGTGGGGATGCCGCGCCACTGTTTCCACTGCTGTGGAAGCTCCACCCATTGCCATCTCCCTCTGCTATGATGGCTGGGGGGAACTCCCAGCTTACTTCCAGCCTTCAGGCCTTTCCCGGAGGAGGCGCTGTGGGGAGCAGGGCACTGGTTGTGGGAGAGAGCTCCCAGCTATCCAGCATGGGGCACTGTGGGGGGTGGGGCAGAGAGGCTGGCTGGTGGGAAGAGCTCTGTTCGTCCAGTCCCTGGCCCCTCCCAGCAGGGGGTGCTGTGGGGAGCAGGGCAGGGGCACTGGCTGTGGGGGGAGCTCCAGTTCCTTGCAGTCCTGGCCCCTCCCAGCAGGGGCGCCTGTGAGGGAGCTACGGCAGGGGCACGTGGCTGTTGGAGGGTGCTCCTGGAAGACTCCAGCCCAGCGTTCTCTCCAGGCAGGGGTTGCTGTGAGGAGCTGGGGCAGGAGCTGGCTGGCGGGGGGAGGCACTGGCTGGGTGAATCACTCAGTGGCTCTCCCAGCAGGGCGCACTGATGCGGGAGAGGCGCATGGGCAACTCGGCTGTTAGGGGGATGTCTCTGGATATTTCAGCCCCAGCGTCTTCCCAGCAGGGGGGTGCTGTGAGGGTTGGAGCAGAGCGTGGCTGGCAGGGGAAGCACTGGCTGGGTGATCACTTCAGTGGCTTCCCAGCAGGGCGCCATGTGAGAGAGCGGGCAGGGGGCACTGGCTGTTAGGGGAGTCTGGATACTCAGCGCCCAGCGTCTACCAGCAGGGGTGCTGTGAGGAGTGGGGCAGCCTGGCTGCGGGGAGCATGTGGTGATCACTCAGTGGCTCTCCCAGCAGGGCGCCTGTGGGCTGTGGGGAGCAGGGCAGGGGCACTGGCTGTAGGGGGAGCTCCTGGATACTCCAGCCCCAGCGTCTCCCAGCAGGGGGTGCTGTGAGGAGTGGGGCAGGAGCTGGCTGGCAGGGGAGCACTGGCTGGGTGATCACTCAGTGGCTCTCCCAGCAGGGCGCACTGTGGGGAGCAGGGCAGGGGCACTGGCTGTAGGGGGAGCTCCTGGATACTCCAGCCCCAGCGTCTCCCAGCAGGGGGTGCTGTGAGGAGTGGGGCAGGAGCTGGCTGTGGTGGGATCACTGGCTGGGAGATCGCCCAGTGGCTCTGTTGCTAGCAGAGGGGGCGCTCCCTGGGCTCCTGCTGGCGTGTTTAACCCTTTCCTCCCCACGGCAGGTGTCAAAGGCGGCGGCCGATTTGCTGGCCTACTGTGAGGCGCACGCCAAAGAGGACCCGCTGGTGACCCCGGTGCCCTCCTCGGAGAACCCCTTCCGTGAAAAGCGGCTCTTCTGCATTGTGCTGTGAGCCCTGCGGCCAGTGACTCAGCGCACCCCCTCCCCTCAGGTGCCGCTCCAGAGCGGCACCGCTAGCTTTAGCGTAGGGGAGCGGAGAGTGGGTCAGAGACCGGCCGGGGGGAGACACTGGGGCTGCACACTCCAACTGACCGGAGGAGTCTGCTTCACCTTTCTTCCTTCCCCCCCCGCCCCCGCCCCACAGTGAACATTATCTCTGTGGATTCACCCTTGGCTGCTGTTTCCAAGATCAATAAACGCGCTGCTGAGTTACCCTCCCTCTGCCCCTGCCCTTTTATTGAGTCCCAGCCCCTGTCTCCCAACACCTCCAGCTCCTATCCCTCCCACTGCCCCCACCTAGTCACTGAGCCCCTAGGTCCCATCCCCCCTGATGCTGCCACTTGGTCACTGAGCCCCCAGGTCCTGTCTCCACTGCCCCCACATGGTCACTCAGCCCCCAGGTCCCATCCCCCTGATGCTGCCACCTGGTCACTCAGCCCCCAGGTCCTGTCCCCCTCGATGCCCCCACCCAGTCACTGAATCCCCAGGCCCTGTCCCCCACCCCAAGTCTCCAGGTTCTCTCTCCCCCCTGCTGCCCCCCACCCAGTCACTGAGCCCCCAAATTCCATCTCCCCACCATGTGTGCCCAGTCACTGAGACTGGAGGCCCTGTCTCCCCCCAAGTCACTGAGCCTTCAAGTTCTGTATCTCCCCCCCCCCCCGCCAAGACCCCAGGTTCTGTCTCTCTCCGCTGGCCCCCACCAAGTCACTGAGCCCCCAGACCCCATTCCCCCCAGGGTTTGTCTGCCCCCACCCACTCACAGTATCCCCAAGCCCCGAATCCCAGGTCCTGTCTCCCCACCCCCGCTGTCCCCATCCAGTCACGAAGCCCCGAGGGCCCGTCTCCCAGGGATATGGGGGATGCCCAGAGGTGGCTGACAGATATTCAGGGACTCAGTCCCCTCCTATGTAGCAGGCTCTGTGTCACCGTGGCCCTCAGTGGGGGGAGATGAGGCTGTGTCCCCATCGCCTAGACCCTCATGGAGGTGCTCTGTTCTCGCTGGGAAAGCGAGTGCTGTGGCTGTGAGGCTGTGAGGTGCCATGTGTCTATGAACAGGGGAGGAGCGGGGTGTGGGGGAACCAGCTGCCCCTCTATCCCAGCAAGGTGGGAGGAGGGGGGGATTAGCGTCTGACATGCTGCCTCTCCCCATTATAACCGGGTGACATCCAAGGCGGTGGGAAGAGATTGGAGTTACTGGCTCAGCTCAGTGGGCAGGACCAGGGTCAGAGTGACTTTGGGTTAACATGCCTGCCACACAGCAGGGGCTGGAGCCACTGGCTTGCACTGGGAGCTGTTACACACAACCACATGCATGCACAGCATCCACACATATGCATGCCTGGATGTGTACGCACAGACACACACATCTATGCACATGGATGAACACACATGCATGCACACGCATGTGTGCATGTACACACCTGCACACAAGCCTGTATGAACAGGGATGTAAACACAGACACATGCCTGTCTACACATGGATGCACACATGCATACCTACCGACACATGCACACAGTGGCACTGGAACATGTTTAATAGTGGGGGGTGCTGAAAGCCAGAGCCCTTACCCCTCTCCACGCCCCCCTCCCTGCTGGGGCTGGGAGCAGTGCCGTGTCTCTTGGGGGGGGAGGGGGAACTGGGACAGGGGCCACACCCACCTCTAGTGAGGATACACCTGTAATGGGGGGGAGCCAAAGAGGTTGGGGTGCACGATCACCTGCCTACCGAGGTGCTAATGGGTAATGACTTGGAGGACTGGCCGGATGGCACTCAGCGCGCCCTGGTTCTTACCCGGAGCTAGAGCCAGCGAGGGACATGAGATCTCCCAAAGCGGGGACTGAAGCACCGAGGGTAGGGGTAGGGCTTGACAGGGCTGGGCCGGAGCCTTAGTCCCAAGGTGGGGAAACCGAGGCACTGCCAACTGGGGCTGTATATTCCAACCCAGCAGCTGAATTCCAGACAGAGCTGCAGGAGGATCCCTGGCCACAGCAGTGCAGGACACCTGCGGGAGGACCGCCAGGAGAGACTCCTGTGGGAGAAGGGATTTCTGTTCGGGGAATGGGCCGATTTGGGGCACACAGAACCATGGAAATCCAGGAGGCAGGGAGTGGCCCCAGAGGTACCGCCGCAGACTGTTCTACTTGGCCCACGATATTCCCCTGTCAGGGCATCCGACGCACCAGGCAGAGGCTGCTGCAGAACTTTTACTGGCCTGGGATCTTTGATGCTGTGCAACAGTATTGCAGGTCCTGTAACTCCTGCAGAGGGTGGGGAAGGCCCAGGATAAGTGTAAAGCAGCTCTGAGACCTTTGCCCGTCATAGAGGAGCCTTTCCATGAGGTGGCTGTGAACATAGTGGGGCCCCTCAGCAGGGTGACCCGGGCAGGGAAGAAATACATCCTAGTGGTGGTAGATTTCTCTACGTTACCCCAAGGAAGTGGCCTTGTCCTCTATCAAAGCAGACACCGTGGTTGACGCGCTGTGATCATTTTTAGCAGAGTGGGGTTCCCCAAGGAGGTCCTTACAGACCAGGGGTCCATCTTCATGTCACCCCTACTCCGGTGCTTGTGGGAGACGTGTGGGGTCCGGCACATCTGGGCCTCAGCGTATCACCCTCAATCCAACAGGCTGGTGGAGAGGTTCAATGGGACCCTAAAGATGATGCTGAAAACATTTATGGACCAGCATCCACAGGACTGAGACAAGTATTTATCCCACCTGCTGTTTGCATACAGGGAAGTGCCCCAGGAATCCACAGGGGACCAGGTGATGCTCCTCATCCCCGTGAGGAAGAACAAGCTGCCTGGGACGGCCCCTTCAAAGTAATCAGACAGGTAAATGAGGTGAACTATGTAGTGGAACTGTCCACCGGGCTCACAGCTACTGGGTGTATCATGTCAACATGATGAAACCGTACTGGGACAGGGAGAAGTTAGTGCTGGCTGTATGTGGGCAGTGGGAGGAGATGTGGTGGGTCTCTCACCTGAGGCTGTGGCTGACCCCTTGCTGGAATCAATTCCCCTCTCAGACCACTAAACCCTGTCCAGCAGGCTGAGATCAGATTGGTGCTGCATTCATACCAGCAGCTGTTCTCCAACAGGTCTGGGCTCACTAACCTGGCTGTTAACCGGGTGGAGATGGGAGCCAACCTTCCCATCAGGTGTTCAGGGTCACTGGGAAAACAGCCCAGGACCTGGAGAGAGAGGTCAGAGACATGCTGGCTTTAGGGGTGATTCAGCCATCCTCCAGCCCCTCGGCCTCGCCTGTGGTACTGGTCTCCAAGAAGGACGGGTCGATCCAGTTAGGTATGGACTATTGAAAGCTCAGTGCCATCACCGTGTCCGATGCCTACCCCATGCCTAGGACCGATGAGATCCTAGATAAGTTGGGGGACGCCCAGTATCTCACTACCTTGGATCTCACCAAAAGCTACTGGCAGGTGCCTTTGGACCTGGAGGCCAGGGTGAAGTCTGCCTTCGCCCTCCCCAGTAGGGCTCTTCGACCTGGTCCTGCCTTTTGGCCTCAAGGGGGCGTCTGCCACCTTCCAGTGCCTGGTGGATCAGTTACCGAGGGGGTTGCAGGACTTTCATCTAGCGTATATTGAGGGTATCTGTGTCTTTAGCCAGACCTGGGAGGAACCTGGGAGGTGGAGAGGGTGCTGGGGCACCTCCAGGATGCAGGACTGACCATAAAAGCTGGAAAGTGCAAGGTGGGGATGGCAGAGGTGTCACACCTGGGCCCCAAGGTGGGGGGCGGCCACCTGAAGCTGGAGCCAGCCAAGGTGGAGGCAATCCAGGGTTGGCTGGCTCCCCAGACTAAGAAGCAGGTCCAGACTTTCATTGGGGTGGCAGGGTACTACTGGAGGTTTGTGCCCCACTTTAGCTCCCTGGCACCTCCCCTTATGGACAAGGTGGTCTGGACTGAGCAGTGCCAGAGGGCTCTCTGTGCGCTGAAGGGGGTACTCATCCAAAGCCTGGTGCTGGTAAACCCGGATTTTAGCAAACCCGCGCTGGTGTTCACCGCTGCCTCAGACACGGGGCTGGCTGCGGTGCTGATGCAAACCGGTACTAAGGGAGAGAGACACCCCACTGTGTACCTGAGCAAGATGCTGCTGCCCCAGGTGCAGCACTATGTGGCCATGGAGAAGGAATGCCTGGCCATGGCGTGGGCCCTTAAAAAGCTGCAGCCATTTCTATTTGGGTGGCGCTTCACTGTCTACACTGACCATTCGCCCCTAACATGGTTGCACCAAATGAAAGGGGCTAATGCCAAGCTGCTGAGATGGAGCCTGCTCCTCCAGGGTTATGACAGGGAGGTGGTCCATGTGAGGGTGATGGCCAATGTTATAGCCGATGCTTTATCGGGGGTGGAGGCCCTGAACTTCCCCAGGTCACTGGCCAAGTGACCCCGCTCAGTTCAGACTTGAAGGTGGGAGAGAGGTGACAGTGGGGGGGGGGGGGATTTTCTTGTTTTGTTCTTCTTTTTTTCAACATTTGCGTGCAGGAGGGTGGGACGCAGTTTCCCCAGGTGTTACTGGTTTAACGAGGTGAGGGGAGAGGGAGTTTGTTGGTACAGAGGACCAGCGAGGGAACTTGGGACCCCAGCCAATGGCCTGGAGGATGGAGACCCCAGCGACTGGTGACCGGGCGGCCCAGCTCGGATGCCACAGCCGGTTCTGGCCAGTGGGAGGACAGTGGGCTGTGGAGAGAGGACCCCAGTGACCTGACCATCCAGCTCCAGCCAGAGGGGGACAGAGGACGGCTGAGAGGAGAGGAGGCTCAGGGGACCTTGTTTACCTGGACAGAAGACAAAGGACAGAGGCGGGGCTTGGAGGCAGGTGATTTCAGATGCCCAGATAGAAAGCATGTGGGTAGGACTGCCCAGAGGATTCAGGGGGCCCGGGGGAAAGTGGGGGAGCTTCAGCGCTTGTACTCACCCAGCAGCGATCCAGATCTTCGGCGGCATTTTGGCGGTGGGGGGCCTTTCAGTCTCTCTGTGTTTTCTGCAGCACTGAAGGGCCCCCCTGTTGCCAAAATGCCACCAAAGACCCGGACTGCTGCTGGGCCAGGGCTTGCAGGGCCTGCGCGGGGCCCTGGCCTGGGGCAAATTGCCCCACTTGCCCCCCCTCTGGGCAGCCCTGACATCGGGGCTCGGGACTGGAGAGAGAGAGCAGGCAGAGCCCACCTGGATGTGCTGTGCTGAGGGAGGCCAGGCCTGAGGCGCTGAGAGTTTCCTTGGGTGTGTTCAGACACTCAATAATCCCCCGTTTTACACTGGCTGAGAGTCGCTCTGGGCTAGAGATCGGGGTTGCATTATTCCCTCTGGGAGCGGAGGCCCAGGGGTTCCAGAGCGGGGGATTCCCTGAGGGGACCCACGGCGAGAGACAGGTGTGCTAAGGCTCAGAGAGGTGCGGTTCCAGGAGGCGGGGGCGCTTAACCCCCGAGAGAGAGTGGACCCCTAAGAAGAGCTGTCGCACTGAAGGGGGTTCCCCCCAGGGACTGTAAGGGGCCAAGATTGGGCACGACCCGTGAGTCTGGGATAGTGGTCAGACAGTGTCATGTGTGGTTCCCCCTCCCCTCCTCCCCAAGGGGGGGCAGCGAGTCCCTTGCTGGGATTCCTGGTGCCAGCCCACCACCTAGTGGTCATCTGGGCAAATGCTCTTCAGTGCAACTGGCAGTGGGTGCTGGGTGATGGCTTGCCTGGCTGGGGGAGTGGGACCATTCAGCACCCATTGCCCCCAATGCACTGCTGTCTGCTCCCGCTGGTCATCGCCAGCTAAGCTGTGTTGGACCTGGTGAGAGCTTGCCTGGGAGCCACCCAGGGAAAGCTGGGGGCTGCCCCAGGAATGGAAGTGAATCAATGCCCCCCCTGGCTGCAGGGGAAGCATCACCCCGCAGTTAAGACTCAGCAGACCCAGGTTTTGGTCTCTACCAGCGAGTCACTGCCCACACCTTGCCTCAGTTTCCCTTCCCACCCATTGCGTATCTCGATTGTGCACTGGCAGGGGCTGTCTCTCACTCTGTGCCTGTGAGCACCTGGTGCAGAGGGGTCTCCAGATGCTATCGTAATGCCCATAATAGCGCGTCCATTGCCCTGGGTTGGGGGCTGTGCTCAGAAGGGGGGAGCGGGTGGGTCAGGGCAGGCAGGAACTGCGGCCTGGTGGTTTATTGTATCCCTTTGCAGGGTGGGGGCAGGGACTGGATACTGCGACACCCGGATTGGGGCACTCTCTCTGCTGGGCAAGATACGGCACAAGAAAAACCCCAGCGCTAAAAGCATGGGGAACACGCCCCCCCCACAGCCAGCCCCCTGACTCCCCTTTGAGACCAGCCCTGCTTCCCCCCAAAAGGAAAAGGCCAGGGCAGCTGCCTCATCACTCAGTGGCAGGAAAAGGGGCCAAACTGACTCAGGGCTGCACCCGCTAAGTGACTCCTGAGGCTGGGTTCCCCCCGAGGCTGGGTTCCCCCCAGTGAGTCTGAGCTTCCTCCCCATGGCTGCTCCTGTCCTGCCCCCCCATCTCCGAGTGCCGGAGCTCCCTTCATAACTCCTACTAGGCTCCCCCCACCCAAGGTTCCTGGCTCTGTTCCCCTGTCCCTGTTTCTTGTTCTTTGCAGAGTCCCTGCGCGGAGCCAGCCCATAAAGCACCGTGACTGCTTTACTAGCCAGCCTCCCGGCGCGAATACCTTTCCCCTAAGAGGAAGAGTAAACAGGTCTCTGTGTGGCTGCCCTCCCTACTGCGCCCTCGCAGCCCGGCTGCTCTGGCCATGTACATTCATGGGCATGGAAAGAGATGCGGCCAGAGGGACCCAGCTGAGCCCAGCGTACCCCAGCTCCAGAGCAAGACATGGCCCATTCTGACGCAGCCCAAGAGACACTTGCAGCTGATGGTCCAGGTTTCCCTCTCAGGATGCAGAGAATTGGGGGGCTGATAATGTGGCCCATTGCACTCCCTTGACTTGCCCGTGCACCTCCTTTCCCAGGGTGTGCCCCCTCCTGCAATCTGCCCTCCGCCCTGCCCCCATGGAGCCAGCCACCTAGCGATTGCCAGGTGTCTATCCAGGTCTGAGGAAATGCACTGGGTCATTTGTGCATTATTTCTAACCGGAATTTGTCTGGCTTGAACGCCGAGCCACTGGTTTTCTGTCTTTCTCCCAACTGCTAATCTTTGGACTCTGTTCCGCCCCAGATGTAGCCGCATTTCAGACCCCCAGACTGGCCTGCAGCACTCACCTCTGCTTGCAAGCCTCAGGAATCATTATGCGGCTCAGAGCAATCAGGGCCTCCCACTGCCTCCTTCGTGTGTTTGGAACATGATAGCTAAATTGCTTGCCGCTCCCATGATTAGGCTCCAATCTCAGCCATGCTAAATTATTTACAGCCCTATTAGCCACTATTGATTTACAATCCTTCCTGCTCATCAGGGCTATAATTGCATCTGACTTCCCTCCGTCTCCCTCTCTGCATCTAGGCCTCTGAAACTTGCATCATGTCTCCTGCTCTGCCTGGGATGCGCCAGCTTGCAGTTAAAGCAATACAGCCTTTTTTTTCCTCCCCTACTCCTGCAACCCTGGAGTGCCTCAGCTGAGACAAGCAGCGGCCAATGCTAACAGCATCGACATGGACTGTCAGTAGGTTTCAGAGCCAACGCTGCCTTGAGCTGATTGGAGGGCTGCCTTCGAGCTGTCATTTCAGGCTCTGTGCAGACTCAGGCAGAGAGCTCTGTGCCGAGTCTGGTTGGAAGACTTTCCTCGTGAGCTGCAGGGGTGCAGAGAAGAGCCAGGGAAATGAGTCGAGGACTGGCTGCAATGCTTTATACTGAGCTCAGGCTGTTTAGTTTGTTGATAAGGAGACTGAGCAGTGACTTGCTTACAGTGTGTAAGAAATTCCCGGGTCCTAAAGGGATCTTTCATTTAGTGCAGAACAAGAACCAGAGGCAGGGAGTTAAAACCAGACACATTTAAGTGAGAACTGCGGCCTGATTTTTAACAGCGAAGGTGACTGAGCATTGGAGTCAGTTGCCAAGGGAAGTGGTAGATTCCCCATCTCCGAGTGCAGCCAGGCAGCCTTTCTGGAGATGTGTTAGCCAAACACGAATCACGGGGCTCAGGACAGGGGGAGCTGGAGGAAGTTCTGTGGCCTGTAGAGATCAGCCCAGGTAACTTAATGGTCCCTTCTTGGCCTTAAACTTGATAAATCTTCCTCTGGGCTTTTGAAGTGCCCAAGGCCCTGTATGTTCTGAGGGCTGCTGGTGGGTAAATAGATGCTCATAACAACTCCCAGGGCTATTCAAAGCCAATTTAAATCCCATGGGATATGGTGAGTCAGCAGGGTCATCTTGGTTCAATCAAACCAGTGGGAATGTAGTACTGGGACCTGGCTTTCAAGGCGTGCCGGATGATCCATGTCTTGTGTGTGTGATAAGATGAGAGGCAGCAACCTGTGCAGCTGGAATCCATTAATAAAAAACAGTCACAGGGGCTTGCAAAGTTGGGGGAGGGTCACCCTGGTGGTTAAGGCACCTGCCTAAGCCTCAGGATACCCAGGTTCACATTCCTAGCTTTGTGATGGAGAGTGAGTGAGTGATTTCCTTGTGCCTCAGTTTTTCCTGTCTGTATAATGGGTGTGATGATACAAATGTAGCTCTAGCAGTGAAAATGGCTACATGAGAGTGAATTATTAGCATCTGAGTCACCTGTTCTGACTACCAGAAACCAGACTAGTTCAACCGCTGGGATTTTCTGGTTTGGCACAAGGCAAACCACTAATGAAGAAGTCAGTTCTTATTATTTATTTGCATTATGGTAGTGCCTACCTGAGATCAGGGCCTGTTGGGCCAGGCGCGGCCCAGACACACAGTGACTGAGATCGGGGCCCCATCGCGCCGGGAGCTGCCCAGACACACAGCGACCAAGATCGGGGCCCCGTTGCGCTGGGGGCTGCACAGACAGAGTGAGACAGTCCCTGCCCGCAACGAGCTACCAGTCTACATGGACAAGACAGATGGCAGAAGGGTGATTATTTCATGGGATCACACAGGAAGTCTGCAGCAAAGCCGAGAACTGACCCAAATTGCTGGGATCCCTGGCCAATGCCTGAGCCCCGAGATCAGTCTTTGCCTCCAGCAGGGCCCTCAGTCTGGCCAGGCAGGGCTGGCGAGGCGAGTGGGAAAGGGGGACAATTGTACCTGAGCTCAGGAGGCCCCCACCCAAACCTCTGTAACTGGAATGATGTCAGAGGGGCTGGGGCCCCAGCTAATGGGGTGTCCCAGGACCCCGAGATCCTCTTGCTGGGCTTCCCTCCTACCTTCAGTGTGTTCAGCTGAGGAATCGGCACCAGCTGAAATCTCGCTTCTTCCTGCTCACACCAAAGCTGACGGGCTAAGGCGCTGCAGTGGGGCTGGGCTGCGGAAGGGAGACGGGGATGGGGGAGCTCAGCTGGGGGGCTCCGTCCTCAGCCAGCAATAGCGCTTCCCGCTCACAGGAAATGCCTAACGCCTGACATAACCCCAGTGCAGTCCTGGGGGAGTTAGAAGCAGAGCCAGCTCCTAAATCCCCTGCTCTAATCACTACATCACCCCGCCCCCCACCCCGACCCAGGGCCAGAAAGACAACCCAGGAGTCCTGACCTCCAATCTTTTTGCCCCAGACCCCACTCCTCACCCAGATCTGAGGACGCAACCCAGGAATGCTGAGTCCCAGTCCCACCCACCTCGATTCTAACCACCAGCCAATACCCCCTTCTAGGGCTAGTGGCCCCTGGCTTTGACTAGCCTACCCTGCTGCCCAACGCTTGAGCAGCTGCTGCCAGCAGAGACCATCCAAGTCTGCGCCACTCCTCAAAGATCCCCATAGGGCGACGAGGTCCCAGCGCATGGGGGGAGCAGCACAGATGAGCCCCCTGGTCACGAGCGGGTCACCCTGCCTGAATCCAGCCCCACAGCTCTGTCACTCTGGAAGGCTGCCCAGAACCCCCTCTCCAAGGAGCGCTCGCCCCAAGTCCAGCGCGGCGCCCACCCCCTCCATGTGGTGGAAGCTGATGAGTGAGCTCCGGGGGGATCGTGTGGAAGGAAACATGCAGCGTGAATCATGGAGACACATGGAAGCTCTTACAGCTGGGGGGATTCCTTCACCCCCCCCCCCCAATAACGGGATGCCCCAGGGCTTTGCTAACAGACAGCTTGGAAAATCCAGTCACACCCACATAACCATTTCCAAACTGCGGTTCACAGCTTGTAGCCATCTGATTGGGAGGGGTCTCTCTATGTATCCATCCATCCATCCCCCTTTATTTATCCTGTCCCAGACTCACCCCTTCCCCCTGCTCTCTGTCCCCAGGCACACCCCTCTATTGATCCAGCCAGCCCCATAGCCACGCCCCTCCAGCCCCATTCACACTCTTTCATTGATCTACGCCTCTGCCTATACACACTCTTCTCTCTATCTAGGCACATACAGACTCTTTTACCTCCCTATGCTCATGCGTACCCCTTTCCCCATCAATCCACCCAACCCTATACACCCCATCTGCTCTCTCTCCCCCCTCATGCATACCCCTTTCCTCATCAGTCCATCCAACCCTATACACCCCACCTATCTATCCTCATGCGTACCCCTTTATCCATCTCTCCATCAATCCGCCACACCCTATCTATCTATCTATCCCCACTCCATCCATCCATCCACTCTCTCTCTCTCTCTCTCCACGATTCACATTATAACCAAGCCAACACCAGTTAGAGTTTTCCCAGCGACACACACAGGCCACTTGCCCTTCCCAGCCCCGGTGACGATACAGCTCCTACCTTCCTGCTTCTGAAGCCTAGACCTCCCCGCATTTGATCTAAAGGAGAATCTCCATTTGATCTTAGCACTATAGGGCCTAGGACACACCGCTGTCATGCCAGCTCACGCTGGCATCTTGCGCTAAGCAGGGTCAGGCTTAGTCCACAGTTGGATGGGAGACTCACCAAGTCCCTAGCTCGGTGGGAAGTGGCGTGGATGAGTCAGAGGGGCATGGAGGAGGCGTGGAGGGGGGTGCTCTGCCTTCTCTGTACCCGAATTGACTACTTTCCTCCCCACAGGGCTGGGATCTGGATCTATTTCTTCTTGGTCCTGCCAGTGATTCTGGGCTGGGATCTGTAGCCTAAACTCCCCACGTAGGCACTTCCCAGGGGAGCTATTACTCTCAGTGTATGGCCCTGACATGTGTGTTACATGGGCGGTTTGGCAGGAAGGGCCCCTACACCCCACCCCATGTCAGGCCGGGTTATAAAATCAGTGATTGAAAGCGGCTGGGCCTGTGGCTCAGGAGGGAGGAAAATGGCCCTGCTGTGATCAGAAGCCTATGTCATTGTTAATTTCAGCCCCAGGAGTGGCTCTCTGTAAGGCCATGGTCAGGGGGTCTGCATGACCACGCAGGGCTGGGCAGGACATGCCTGGGTGTGTGCGTCAGTCATTGGAAGTTCACCCTTCCCAGGCCCCATCCTTAGTCCGAGTAGGTCTGAGGTCCTGTGTCCTTGAGATTAGACCTTCCTGCTCCCTAAATCCGCTGTCGCTGATTGAGGACTAATCGTCTTCGCACTGCTGGCAAGTGCCAGATTATCCAAGAGAGAGAGGGTTATTCCCCCCACCGCACAGTGTTGTTCTGGCTCTAGATGATCTGAGATTAAGGGTACAATCCCTTCACACTGGTGTCTCGTGCCAGGTTATCAGGGCTAATCCCTCACACTGCTGTCCTGTGCCAGGTTATCAGGGCTAATTCCTCACACTGCTGTCCTGTGCCAGGTTATCAGGGCTAATCCCCTCACACTGCTGTCTCATGCCAGGTTATCAGGGCTAATCCCCCCACACTGCTGCCCCATGCCAGGTTATCAGGGCTAATCCCCCCACAGTGCTGCCCCATGCCAGGTTATCAGGGCTGACACCCCCGCCTCCTCCAAGCTGCAAATCCATTATGCAGCCGTTTGGGCGAGTGGCTGCCCAGGCTGAGGGCAGCAAGTCCCTGTCAGGGGCATTTGTGCACCAGCCAGTACCCCAGCCCCACTGGCGCCGATCTCCCCTGGCCACATGCAGCCTCCGGCTCTGGTTCCTTCCCTCATTTCCTCCGTAATTAATTGAGCAGGTTGGCTAAATGAATTGCAAGTGAACCTGCTTTTGGAGCACACTGCAGGCCTCCAGGTTAACCCCTTCCCTGCTGCTCATGGAGAGGCTGGGTCTGGGAAGTAGCTGCCCAGCCTAGCAGCTGGGCTAGGGTGATCCATGGGTGGGTGTGTTTGCCTTCAGCTAGGGGGTGGGGCTGGGCTCAGGAACTGGAGTCTGAGCTGGAGAAGGGGGCTGGGGTGCCAGCTGATTTAGCCTAGGTTCTGGGCACTGTCTAGTGATCTTGCAGACAGATCAGGGACAGATCCTTTGGGATACCTCTTGGGGGCATGGGGTGGATCTCCAGAGATTGTGAATGAGCACTGAGGGCAGAGGCCTTGTGAGCTCGGAGCAGGCTGGAGAGGAGACCCTTCGGTTATCTGGTTTGGAGAGGAAGCCATGATTCGTGGGTTCTAGTCCCAGCTCCAGGAGGGCAGCCTGGTGGGGGGAGGAGTGTAAATCAGATGCTTGGATTCAGCTCTTGGCGCTGCTGAAGACTTGCTGTGCGAGCCCTGTGCCTCAGTTTCCCCAGCTGTACAATGGGCATAATGAATGTGACCTAGGAAAGCTGCGAGGATTAGTTGATGGAAGGGGCTAGAGACCAGCAAAGCATCCTCTGGCCTAGATCCACTTGGCTGGGCTAGGGGCAGGGGGCAGATGGAAGGGAGGGGGTCAGACTGGGGATATGCAGGGGCAGATGAGGAGGAGCGTACAGGGACCACCTATGGACCCTGCAGTGAGACTGCATGGCTGACTCCAGCGCCCTGTAGTTCTGGTCCAGCATCCTGGGGTATCTTTGGGGGGGTCTCCATCACCAGGTGGTGGTGGGGGGGTGCCTGAAGGGTGGACCCACCCAGGCTTGGGACAACAGCTGCTAAAGGTCCCATGTAAAGCCAGTCTGGCTCAGCCTATGGGGCCCTTCTGCACCCAAAATCCAATTAACCCCTTTGCCTGGGTCCCACCCAGTGTCCAGCATGGAGGCAGCTCACCAGGGTCGGGTGGATCCTGCATATTCAACTCCACTCCCTTCACATCCCACAAGTCTCCTGGGAACTTGCAGGTGTGGGGGTGGGGAGAGTGCTGAACTGTCTGCCCCAGGGGCAACGCTGAGACAGGTGACCTGTAGGGGACAACCCACACCCTCACTGCTGGGCTGGGCCAGGTGGGGAGGGGTGCAATCCTCCCTTTGGCCAGAAGGGGTTGCTGCCCCCTGTGGGGCAGGAATGTGAGGCCAGAATTGCGGGGGGCAAAGCTTTGTTTCCATACCCCACGGCTGCTGCAGCCAGGCTGGGTGGGGGGCATTGCTCTAGGCAACATTGTTGGATCTAGCCAGGGGCTGGGATAATGCCAAGGCTGGAGCTGGTGAGGGCGCAGGGGAAGGGGGCTTTGAATTGGCAGCATCTGCCGCTGCTTAGCATACAGAGAAGCAGGCAGCCGAGCTGCTGGTGCTGGGACGCTTTGGGGGGGGGGTCACCCAGACCCGTGAGGGACTCTGTCACCCCCTGCCCTGTAACCTTGGCTGCTTCTGTGCGGGGAGCTTGGGCTCAGAGCCTGGATACCAGCAGCCTGCTCACGGCATAAGGGCCTTCCACCAGATCAGTGACTTCATGCCGGTGACCCCAATAACCCTCCCAGTCTCCCCAAAACCAGTCCCTCTTGCTGAACACTCCCAGAGGTAACCCAAAGCTGGCTGCCTCCACAGAGCCGGTGACACATATACACGCATGTAAACACATATATATATACTAATATATGCACTTAGCATGCAGTGCCTTGGCCTGGAGCAGCCACCCATTCAGCTAAGTCAAACCTTCTGCCTCAGTACAAGGCAGTATTTGAATCTCCAGCCATCCTGCAGCAGGGAGTTCCACAGATTATACGCATGCCAGTTTTACATGTTCTGTCTTCCATCTCCTGTGAGTGCCCCACCCCCAGCTTTCTCATTGCAGGCAATGGTGCCGGTGGCTCTCTGCCAGCCTCTTGGGAGAGCAGCCAGGCTGCTCACTGGCACCAGCAGAGCAGGGACAATGGCGGCCCATCACAAGGGCTAGCAAAGAACAGTCTCCCTTCCCACCCCCACCCCCCCGATAGCCTGAAGCCACCTGTCCCTGTCCGGGTGCCTGCCTTCCTCAGACCTCGCCCTCGGAATGCCAGGCCATGTGTGTTTGGAGTGGGCTCCATGGAAACCTGTCTAAGCATTGTAACCTGAAGGAAGTGCAGGGACCCAGCCATCATCTCTAGAGCAGGGAGCGAGATGCCTGTCAGCTGCCCCGGGCTGCCGTTCCCTAATAATTAGGGACCTATCAAATTCACGTCCATTTTGGTCAATGTCACGGCCATAGGATTTTTAAAATTGTAAATTTCCTGATTTCAGCTATTTCAATCTGAAATTTCAGGGAGCTGTAATTGTAGAGATCCTGACCCACAAAGGAGTTGTTGGAGGGTTGCAGTACTGCTACCCTTACTTCTGGGCTGCTGCTGCTGGCGGCGCTGCTTTCAGCTGGGCACCTGGCCAACAGCCACTGCTCTCTGGACACTCAGCTCTGAAGGCAGCGTGGCAATACCACAATCCCCCCATAAAGAATCTTGTGACCCCCTGCAACTCCCTTTCGGGTCAGAACCCCCAATTTGAGAATTGCTGGTCTTCCCTGTGACATGTGTCTAGTATAGGGTAAAAACACACACAGACACAAAAAACAGATTTCATGGGGGAAGACCAGATTTCATGGTCCGTGATACGGTTTTCATGGCCATGAATTTGGTAGGGCTGTATAGACAGATGGAGGAGTGTATGGAGATAGATAGATAGATAGATAGATAGATAGATAGGGGTATGGGGATAGATAGATAGATAGATGGGGGTAAGGGGATAGATAGATAGATAGATAGATAGGAGTATGGGGATAGATAGAAAGATAGATAGATAGATGGGGGTATTGGGATAGACAGATAGATAGATAGATGGGGGTATGGGGTTAGATACATAGATAGATAGATAGATGGGGGTATGGGATAGATACATAGATAGATGGGGGTATGGGGATAGATAGATAGATAGATAGATAGGGGTATGGGGATAGACAGATAGATAGATGGGGGTATGGGGAGAGATAGAGAGCAGGGGGGGTGTATGGGGATAGATAGATAGATAGATAGATGGAGGTTGGGGATAGAATAGATAGATGATCGATAGATAGATAGATGGGGGTAATGGGATAAGGATAGAGCAGTGGGGGCTGGTATGGGACAGATTGATAGATAGACTGGGGTTAATGGGGATAAGATAGATAGAATAGATGGGTATGGGGAAGAATAGATAGGATAGATAGATAGAATAGATAGGGGTATGGGGATAGACCAGATAGATAGATACGATGGGGGTATGGGGATAAGATAGAAGAGCAGGGGGTGTATGGGGATTAGATAGATAGATAGATAGATACGCTAGATAGATAGATAGGGGTATGGGGGATAGATAGAGAGTGGGGGGTATGGGGATAGATGGACAGGGGTATGGGGATCAGATAGATAGATAGATAGAATGGGGTAAGGGGATAGATAGTAATGGGGGTATGGGATAGATTGATAGATAGATAGATGGGGGGTTGGCGGATAGATAGAGAGGGAGGGGTGTTGGGATAAATAGATAAGATAGGATAGATGGGGTATGGGAATAATAGATAGATGGGGGTATGGGGATACGATAGATAGAAGATATAGAGAGCGGGGGGGTGTATGGGGATAGATAGATAGATAGATAGGGGTATGGGGATAGATAGAGAGTGGGGGGTGTATGGGGATAGATGGACAGGGGTATGGGGATAGATAGATAGATAGATGGGGGTATGGGGATAGATAAAGAGGGGGGTGTATGGGGGTAGATAGGTAGATAGATAGAGGGGGTGTACAGAGATAGATAGATCCCACCAGCCCTGTGTTTTGTCCCACTGAGGGGCAGATGACACAGGGCTAGCGGCCGGATGCTCAGCCCAGCCCTGCTCTCCAGAAAGGGCACCCGGATTGAGCCAGGGCAGCTAGTTAATAACACGTGCCCACTTCCCAGCTGTGCTGAGATGCTCCCGTGGGCAGCGGGAGCTTATACCTTTAAAGGGCAAGTGGTGCCAAGCACACTGCTGTTTAGCTCACGTCCTGAGGCCTCAGAAATGACTCTGCTGCTGGCTGGGGTGAGGGGGAGGCTCCCTGCAGGGCAGGGCAGGATGGTGATGTGGTGGAGCTGGGAGCGAAAGTACGATGGTGTGTGGAGGGGGTGCGTGTGTATGTGCATCTGTGTGTGTGCATCTGCGTGTGTGTCTGTGCATGTGCATGTGCGGCTGTGTCTCTGCATGTGCATATCTGTGTGTGTGTGTATGTGTGCCTGTGTGTGTCTATGTGTGTGCATGAATGGGTGTGTCTGTGCATGTGTGTCTGTGTGCGCACGGGTGCATACGTGTGTGCATGTCTGTGTGTGTGTGCATATGTATGTGTGTGTACATGTGTGGGTGTGTCTGTAGGGGCATGTGTGTGTGTGCGAGTGCACACGTGTCTTCGCACATGCATGTGTGGGTGGGTGTGCTTGTGTGTGTCTTCACTGTGGGTGTACATGTGCGTGTGTAGCTATGTGCATTGATGTGTGTCTGTGTGTGTCTGCATGTGTGCATGTATCTGTAAGTGTGTCTCTGTGTGTGTGTCTGTGCATGTGCATGTCTCTGTAAGTCTCTCTGTGTGTGTCTGTGTTTGTGTGCACGTAACTGTAAGTGTGTGTGTGTGTGTACGTGCATCTGTAAGTGTGTGCGTGCGTGTCTGCATGTTTCTGTAAGTGTGAGTGCACGTCACTCTGTGTGTGCGGAGGGCTGAACACGACTGGTCCGTCAGGGAAGTGGTGACAGTCACAAACTAAGAATTGAAAGGGATAGGCTCCCTATTGACCATGGGGAGGGAGTGGAGGGGCTCAGAGCGGGCGGGGTGGACGGCAGCCCGGTAGAGACGTCTAGCCGTGGTGGCAGGGCCTGGGGGCTCAGATCTAGAGCCCAGCGCTGGCATCCTATGGCTGAGGTGCCCAGTGCGTGGGGGAGAACCCAGCCCCACTGGGGGATGCGTCTGATGGTGGGGACCCGGAGCAGAGCCAAGCTGGTCTGCAGAACTCTGGAGCGGGTGGAATCCAGCCCCTCCGTTAACCGGGGCAAGGCAGCTCCGGGTTTATTCCCTACCTGTCTCAGGCCTATTTGCCTTGTTATTCCATGTGGACTCACCCAGCCCCAGCGCCCTGGGTCAGAGCCCTGGCTACCGCTCTGGAGACACTAACTGCTCTGTGGGCTCAGCAGCTTGCAGCCAGGAGCCGGCCTGGGTCACCAGCAACTGGAAACAGGGTGCCCACCCTCCCAAAGGCCTCTGATCCTGGACCCCCTTCATTCTCCAGGGCCTTGGGCCTCTCTGCTCCAGATCTTACCCCAACCCCAAGCCTTCCCAGACCCCTTTCTCTGCTCCAGACTCCCCCCAATTTCTCCCACCCCCCCTAGATTCCCTCTCGTTATCGCTAATCGCCATTGGCACTCTGCCCACACCTCCCACCCTGCTATCAAGAGCCCTCCCCACAGAATCCCAGCTCTGCCCCTCACGCTCTGGCGGCTCTAAACCGGGCAGCGCCCTCCCCTGTCCTCCAGGCGTCTCGTCGTCCGCCCAATTCAGCATTTCTACGTGATCCACAGGGACCTAGGGCTTCATGTGATGCTGCTTTGCTACACGCACACAGAGGCTAAGCTAGACCCCCCCTGGCTCCCAATCCAAAGGCCTGGCCCCTGGAACTTGAGAAGACTCCCCATTAGCTGCTGGCAGTATAGGGTCTCTGACCCATGGATAAGTGTATCTGACCCCAGGTGGTAGAGGGCTGTGATGTGCTGGGGCCATGTGTGTTGGCTGAAGGCTGGCTCGCCCCAGGCTGGAGCCCGAAAGGAGCACTGTCACGGGGTTGGGCTCCTGGCCGAGGTTACTGTTGTACCAATGCAATTGAGGTGATAATTTTTAGAAAAATAAAAAGAAGTTAAAGCCAGGGGGGGCAGGAGACCAGGGGGTTGGAAGTGGGAGGTGTCGGAATCTCACCGCTGGGAGGGTGCAGTGGGAAAGAAGTCAGGAGAGATAAGGGGGCTGTTTACATGGCCCTGAATGGCCTGTTCTGGTACATTTGTGCCAGCCTGCAGCAAGCAGATTCAACCACTAGAAGGATCCTGTGCCCGCTGGCTAATGGGGTGGGGGACATGGAGGGTACAGCCCTGCACCCTGGGGGATCATCAGCTGCTGTGACGGCTCCAGGATGTTGCGTGTGGGAAACCGGGAGGGGGAAAGAAAGGGGATTTTTTTGCTGTTTTTGTTTTTTTTTAAACATTACTGATTTAGGCCTCGGCTGTTGCTATGGGCAGATAAGGACCAGGTAGGAAATACCAGATGTGTAATCAGAGCAGCAGGGGATTTTCCTCCCCACTGTTCAAATCGCTTCCTTTTTGTTAATGCTGATTTCACTCAAATGCTCAAAGAGCGATTGGGAGAAAAGCTCTCATTGTTAAAGATAGGTGGCATTGCCATGAAGTCATGCCAGGTTTACACTGGGTTTGAGTTTCCATGAAGTGACTCCTAATTGACACTGGGTTTGAGTTTCCATGAAGCTACTCCTGATTTACTCTGGGGTAAGTTTCCAGTGAGTTACTCCTGATTTACTCCAGCATGAGAGGAGAATGTCTCTCTGGGTCACAGAGCACTGTCCCTCCTCGGCGTCTATGGTGTGCGTAGTTACATGTGGCAAACAGAGTGCATCATATTTCCATTCCCCTCCACCCCACGCCCCACAGCTATTGCTGTTAAACAGCTGCTGGGCTCCACCCCAAAGGAGTTATAGCTCTATAGTGAGTGAAGCTCTGTGGGGATGTATTGGGCCAGATCTCCAGCTGGATTAAATCAGCCATTGCTCCATTCAGGCCAAAGGGGTCGGATCCCTGGCTGGTGTGAACGGATGTCTTTCTGTTGGACACCCTGGGCTAGCCTCCCCCAGCTGGGGCACATCGACACAGTTGCACAAGGGTAAATAGCGCTATCCAGATTTTTACCAGCTGAAGAACTGGTCTACTGACTGCAAGCCACTTGGGGGTTTCTTCCACTGGGGCTGTGCTGCAGGCATATGAGATGGCACGGTCATAAATCTGAATAAATAAATGATATTGCCAGGAGCAATTCAACACACTCTGGGGCCCCAAGCCCTCTGGCTGTGTGAGAGGCAGAGAACTGGCCAGGACTTCTGGGTTCCATCCCTGCCTGGAAAGGGCGCTAGAGACTGAACAGTATGAGCAGGAGACTGGGATCCAGGACTCCCGAGTTGTGGTCCCTGCTCTGGGAGGGGAGTTGGACCTAGAGATGAGAGTGGGGTGGCTGGGAGCCAGGACACCTGGGTTCTATCCCTAGCTCTGGGAAGGGAATGGGGTCTAGCAGTTACAGCAGGGGGGCTGGGAGCCTGGGCTCTTTCCCCCACTCAGGGAGGGAAGTGGGGTCTAGTGATGAGTGGAGTGGCTGGGAGCCAGGATTTCTGGGTTCTCTCCCCTGCTCAGGGAGTGGGGTTGGGTCTAGTGGTTGGAGCAGGGGGCTAGGAGCCAGGATTCCTGGGTTCTCTCCCCTGCCCTGGGAGGGGAGTGGGGTCTTGTGTTTGGAGCAGAGGGGCTGTGTGCCAGGACTCCTAGGTTCTAATCTCAGCTCTACCATGAGATCATGGGCAGGTCAATTTCCACTACTGTAAATGAAACTATTGTTATATCTCCTGGGGGGAGTGGAAAGGAACTTGCTACTTATTTATTTAGTGTCCATAAACATCCAGCTTCAAGTCACGTAACATGAGGCTAGATTCCCTGCCACCCAGCCCCAGGTGGTGTCAATTGTGCTGCCCTGCAGAGCTGGGTGGGTTTATACCAGGGGGGGATTTGGCCCCATTGCCAGAGGGGAGAGCAGCTGGGTGGCTGCAAGCCAGCTTGGCGGTTCCACTGCCAGTGGCTGGCTCTGGGAGATAGACCTGGGAGCGAGCGTGCCAGGCTCAGCCACCCACGCCATGGGCAGAAGGAGGCTGCGGCTTTTATCCAGGCTTTTGGGGTGGGGAAGGGAAGAGTGATGGCCCCCACCAACTATGGGCAGAGGGAGTTTCTGCTCCCCTGACACAATACAGCTCCATCTGGGTCTGCCGGCTCCAGGGCTTACTGTCTGCACCTCAGCACCAAGAGGCACCTGCTTGTCCCTTGTCAGATTAGGGAGGGGCGGGGAGACAGGACTTGTGGGACCTATCCCCACCTCTGGGAGGGGTGTGGGGTCTAGTGATTTGAATGGGTGGGTGGACTGGGAGTCAGGACCCCTGGGATCTATCTCCAGCTGTGGGAGGAGAGTGGGGTGCAGTGGTTAGACCCCACTGACTGAGAGTCAGGACTCCTGGGTTCTTTTCCTGACTCTGCCACCGACACTGTTGAGTGTCACTCCACCCCCTTTGGGCCCCAGTGTCCCCAGGTGTATGAATGATCTTCAGCTGGTGGAGGGTTCACACTGGCTGAGGGTCTGGCCCATCAGTGCTGGCTTCTGGGGTGCTCTGTTCCAGCGCTGTGAGCGGGCCCATGCTGGACACATAAATCACCCGGACAACACGTACGTGGGGCTTCCTTTCTGCTGAGCTGGGTCAGCCCACAGTTCTGCTGCATTCTTACGGTTGGCTCTGCTGAGCCGGTAGATTCCACCCTGAGTCCCCATCTTGCCATCAGGATGTTTTTAATGCTACTCAGCCAGAACTGTCTTGGGCTTCCTTGGCTGGGGTGTGGAGCTGTGGGATAAGAACGGGTCAGACCAAGGGTCTGTCTGTCCCAGTAGCCTGTCTCTGGCAGTGGCTGGTGCCAGATGCTTCAGAGGGAATGACCAGAACAGGGCAATTATGGAGTGATCCATCCCCTGTTGTCCAGTCCCAACTTCCAGCAGTCAGAGGTTTAGGGACACCCAGAGCATGGGGTTGCATCCCTGACCAGCTTGACTAATAGCCACTGATGGACCCGTCCTCCAGGAGCCTAGCTCATTCTCATTTTGAGCTCAGTTTTACTTCCTTCACAACATCCCCTGGCAAGGAGTTCCACAGGTTGACAGTTCAGTGGGTGAAGTAGCACTTCCTTTTGTTTGTTTTAAACCTGCTGCCTGTTATTTTTGGGGGTGACCTCTCGTTTGTGTGTAATGTGAAGAGGTAAATAACTCTTCCCACTTCATTCTCTCCACACCAGTCATAGTTTTATAGACTTCGCTCATATGCCCCCTCAATTGTCTCTTTTCCAAGCTAAACAGTCCCAGTTTTTTTTAATCTCTCCTCACATGGATCATTTAATTATTTTTGTTCCCTGTCTCTGTTCTTTTCCCATTTCTAATCTCTCTTTGCTGACATGGGGGTGACCAGAACGGCGTGCAGTATCCTAGGTGTGGGAGCAGCCTGGATGGCCAAGGGATGGATCCAGGATCTGATCACGCCCGATGGCTCTACACCAGGACAAAAGCCATGTGTAGACCAGGCTCTGGCCCTGTAAAGGGGCTGTAAATTATGCTCAATTTAAGGCCTCTTCGTGCAGTCCGGGAGGCCTGACCCTGAATGAGAATCAGGCTCCAAATTCTTTTCATGTCTCCCCATCAATCAGTCCAGTTCTCAGAGCTGCCTATCTGCTCGCTCCTTCCTGGTCACAAAGTGTCCCAGACGCGACAGCCGTCAGCGCTGCAGTGTGAGGGACTCTGGCATCGAAAGGGCTCAGAGCTGGCACTGAACCCCAGTGGGAGTGTCTGCTCAAAGCCAGACGGGGCAGGAGGGATGCTGCTCTCTGCTGTGGCATGGGGGGACTCTAGGCAGCCCCCAAATGGCGTTAACATTTTCTGTCACTGGATCACATCCAAGCAGCCGCCCACTCTCCCCACTGGGGCTTTTTCTGGGCCAGGGCTCCTGGGGGATGTCCCCTCCCACACAGCAGGCTGCATCTAACTGTTTTCCCTTTGACTCTAGTTTACTAAGGGGAAACTCATTAATGTTTTTTTGAAATTTTTCATTCGTCCAACCAAAGTTGGTGCCTCGGTTTTCCCAGTTGGTCAGTTCTGACACTGACCTTGGCAGGTCTCCCCTAATCCTGGGCCTGTTTCCACTCCCACCCTTTGTCGATGTTGACGACTGTGAGATCTTTGGAGATGTCTCTGTGTGAGCAGCACCCAGCACAGTGGGGCCCGAGATCTGAGAGTGCGTAAACGTGTGTGTACGCACCCGCATATGCAGCGCCTGTCACGACAGGTCCCGGATCTTGGTCACTGTGTGTCTGGGCAGCATTCAGCACAACGCCGCCCCGATCTGGATCACTGTGTGTCTGGGCACGACCCACCAGGATGGGGCCCTGATCTCAGCTGAGGGCTTTCGGTGTTACTGTAATCCACTTAATAAATAAGACTCATATCTCTGGATCTCTCTATTTTGTCGTATATGTCAGATGGCCCAATGAATCCATTAAATCTAACTATAAAAATTGTCCGGAGCGCATGGAAGCACCACACTATGGCTGCTGATGCTGAGGCTGGGAATTGGTCTCCAGATCAGGGCAGGTATTTGCTGGTTCACCCTCTTCCCCCATGGCTGAGTGGGGAGATGCTCTCTGGATCCCTGGGTCCCACAGAACCTGCCCCCCTATGATTAGACACAGTTGAGCCTGGCACAAAGCGTGTTTGGTCTGGATTCCCAGGCACCTTTCACCCCCCCACCCCTGCCACCATCAAAGATCAGGGTGCTGGGAGCCTGCTCTGTGACTTCTCAGGGCATGATGGAAAGATGCCATGGGCGGGATCTGGGGAATGGGCCCTCTAAGAGGGTGATGGCTCTGATCCAGCCCCTGGGTGGTTGGGTGAGGGCTGCGGGGAGTGGGGGGGGGAGAGAACTGTCTGGCTTTGTTGGTTGTGGGGGAAGGGTGGAGAATTGGATCTGGAGCATTTGATGTTTCCATGGAATCTGCTGATAAAAAACAGGCTCTGGAATATTGGCAGGACACGAGCACAGAAGGGGGTCCTGGGCCAAATCCTCAGCTGGTGTAAAGAGGTGTTAATCTCTTCAAGGGATAGCAGATGATCCGGCTCGTTAACTGCAACGGAGTGACACCCCTTTGCACTAGCTGGAGCTCTGGCCCCGCGGATTCCATTGGAGCCGGATTGATCTACCTCAGCTGGGGCTCTGGGGCTCAGGGTTATTGGGATGCGGCGATGTACTCCAGGGTCGAATTATTACGACATCAACCCAGAAAATGTGGAGTCCAGAGAGCCGCGCCCTCCCCCCGGGTAAAGCTGTCTGGAGTCAGAAGGGATCTGATGGTGAATGCGAGAAACTGACGAGGATGCTGCTTCTCCCTTTCCACAGTCTCTGTTCTCCAACCATCCTCCCTCTCTGGCGTTATCCACCTACCCTCCACTCTGAGCCGCGGCTCCGGGCACACGGTCCCTTCCAAGTCGCCCACGCCGCATTCCCTCCAGATGGCTGGTCACGGCCCTGCAATCCTGCGGGGCCTCGCTGCAGGAATGTGGCTGGGACGCCCAAGACCTTGGCTTTCTTTATATACTGGCCACTGGCCTGCGGGGTGACCTTGGACAGGTCCCGTCCCTGCTCTGTGCCTCAGTTCCCCCATTTTACAGATGAGACCTCCTTTGTAAAGTGCTTTGAGACCCAGTGGTGAAAAGAGCCAGGGATTGTTATTAACTATCCCTCCATCCACGCCCCTGTCTCTCCCTCCCCATATACACCCATCCATCTAGCTCTCCCTCCATACACACCCGTCTCTCTCCCCAATACACCCCCTCCACCCCGCCTACACTCCTCTCAATCTCTCTATCCCCCAAAACACACCCTTCGTCTCTCTCCCCCATATACCCCTCCACTCCCGCCCACACCCTTCTCGATCCCTCTCTCCCCCCATATACCCCTTTCACCCCTGCACACACCCCTCTCGAACCCTCTCTCCCTTCAAGCACCCCCTCTGTCTCTTCCCCCCATTGACCCCTGCACACACCCCTCTCGATCCCAGTCTTCCCCCATACACTCCCTCTGTCTCTCCCCACACACTCTCCCCTCCACCCCTGCACACACCCCTCTCGATCCCTCTCTCCCCCATGCACCCCGCTCTGGGTGCCCCCTCCCTGGCTGCGCGGGAGTTCGGGCCAAGGGCCGCTGTCCCGGGGCTGATGTTGGCAGCTGGTTCCCTCCCCCCAGCTTCAAGAAAAGGAAACAAGTGGGCGGTGGCTGCCCCGCCCCTCCCCGCCCTGCAGCCGGGACAGGAGCAGAAGCTGCTTCCCAGCCGCCGCTGGAGAGTCCCGGGCTGAGCCGAGCAGGACGCGGATCTCCGGGGGTTCCACGTGGGCGCGTCTCATCTACAGGTGCCCTGGAGCCTGGGACAGAACCCAGGAGTCCTGGCTGCCAGCCCCCCACCCAGCTCTAACCGCTAGACCCTGCTCCCTTCCCAAAGCAGGGGATAGAACCCAGGTGTCCTGGCTCCCAGCCCCCCACCCTGCTCTAACCACTAGACCCTGCTCTCTTCCCAGAGCCAGGGATAGAACCCAGAAGTCCTGGCTCCCATTGACCCCTGCTCTGACTGCTGTATCCCATCCCCATCCCAGGCTTGGGATAGAACCCAGGAATCCTGACTCCCAGCCACCCCCTTCCCACGCTAACCATTAAACCCCGCTCCCCTCCCTGCGCTAGGAACCGAACCCGGGAGTCCTGCCCTTGCCGATGCTCCTCCTGCAGAAGAGTGCGGGTCCCTTGGCATCGCCCTCCCTGGGGCCCCTGGCCGACCTGTGCGCCAACACCACCCAGTTGCGGGAGGACGGCAGCCCGGTGCTGAGCTCCTTGATGTTCTCCGCTGGCGTGGCCGGCAATGTGGTGGCACTGGCCATCCTGGGCATGCATCGCAAGGAGCTGCGTACCAAGTCCTCGGCCTTCTGCATCCTGGTGACTGGCCTGGCCACCACCGACCTGCTGGGCACCTGCTTCCTCAGCCCCGTGGTCTTCGTCAGCTATGCCCGCAACGCCTCCCTGCTGGGCCTGGCGGAGGGCGGGCGAGGCCTGTGCCAGCTCTTCGCCTTTGCCATGACCTTCTTCGGCCTTGCCTCCATGCTCATCCTCTGCGCCATGGCGGTGGAGCGCTGCCTGGCCATCAGCCACCCCTATTTCTACTCCCAGCATAACGGGCGCGGCTGGGCCAAGCTGGCGCTGCCAGCTGTCTACACCTTCAGCGTCCTCTTCTGCTGCCTGCCCTTCCTGGGCGTCGGACGGCACAAGCAATACTGCCCTGGGACCTGGTGCTTCGTGGAGATGGCAGCCGGCCAGCCGGGCACCGCCGCCTTCTCGCTCACCTACGCCACCCTCATGGCCTTCCTCATCCTGGCCATCTTCCTCTGCAACGGCTCCGTCATCGTCAGCCTCTGCCAGATGTACCGCAAGCAGCGGGCTCGGCGCGGGTCTCTAGGGCCGGCCCAGCGCCGCCGGAAAAGCTGGTTCAGCCAGGGTGAGGAAGAGGTGGATCACCTGGTCCTGCTGGCCCTCATGACTATCATCTTTGTCATTTGCTCCCTGCCCCTCACGGTAAGTGCCGGCTCTGGGAAGAGAGCAGGGTCTAGTGGTGTGAGCAAGGTAGGGGGCTGGGAGCCAGGACTCCTGGGTTCTATCCCCTGCTCTGGGAAGGGACCGGGGTCTAATGGTTAGAGCAGGGTGCAAGGGGACTGTGAATTCTTGGGAACCTGGAGGGCACTGGGGAGTCTGACACCCTGGGTTGGGGAGGCTGTGGGTCATTAGGCTGAGGATGCCCCTAGGGAAGGTTGGGCGTGTGGGGAGACTGAGCCTGTTGGGGAGAGCTCCTGGGCTGGGATCCGGGAAGTCGGCTTGGGGAGGCCATGACTGACTGGCCAAGGCAGAGGATCCTGCCTGGCTGCCCCAGTATTTGCTGTGGCACTCGCTGGGATCAGAGCATCTGAGGCCCCTCATCCCCCCCAGATCTGTTGAACACTCGATCCCTTCCGGCCAGGCTGCCTGGGCCAGGCTCCAAGCTGCTCTGGGCGTCCCTGAGCTCCCCTCCCCAGAGATGGGAAACAGGGCCAAGACAAACACAGCTGGGACCAGTTCCCAGACTCTGTTTGCCACGGGCCCAAGGTGCTGCTCGCCCCCTCTCTCCCCTGGCTTTGCGACATCGCACTCCCTAGATAGGAACACTGCCCTGCTTACCTGGGGGGAGGTGGTCAGGGATGTTATAGGCTCCTGCGGTGGGGGGGATGCTCAGGGAGATTCCTGAGGGGGTAGATCCATCGGGGAAGGGGGTTGTGACTCCTGTGAGGTGTTCTATAGGCTCCTGGGGCAGTGTGTGTAGATCCACTGGGAGGTGGGGTTGTCAGGGATGCTGTAGGCTCCTGCGGGTGTATCCATCAGGGAGGTGGGTGGGGGGTGTGTGAGGTATTCATTCTATAGGCCCCTAGCCGAGTATGGATCCGTTGTGGGGATTGTCAGGGATGCTATAGACTCCTGGGAGGGTTGATCCTGTGTGTGTGTGAGATGTAGGTTCCTGGAGGGGAAAGCGGGATTCTGTTGGGGGGGGGGGCAGGTGTTTGTCAGAAAAGGATGGAAGAATCCCATGCACGGCTTCAGACTAGTGACCGAATGGCTAGGCAGCTGTGCTGCAGAAAAGGACCTGGGGGTTACAGTGGATGAGAAGCTGGATATGAGTCAGCAGTGGGCCCTTGTTGCCAAGAAGGCTAATGGCATTTGGGGCTGTATAAGTAGGGGTATTGCCAGCAGATTGAGGTACTTGATCATTCCCCTCTATTCGACATTGGTGAGGCCTCATCTGGAGAACTGTGTTCAATTTTGGGCCCCATGCTACAAGAAGGATGTGGAAAAACTGGAAAGAGTCCAGCGGAGGGCAACAAAAATGATTAGGGGGCTGGAGCACATGACTTATGAGGAGAGAGGCTGTGGGAACTGGGATTGTTTAGTTTGCAGAAGAGAAGAGTGAGCGGGGATTTGATAGCTGCTTTCAACTACCTGAAAGGGGGTTCCAAAGAGGATCTAGGCTGTTCTCGGTGGTGGCAGATGACAGAACAAGGAGTAATGGTCTCAAGTTGCAGTGGGGGAGGTCTAGGTTGGATATGAGGAAACACTATTTCACTAGGAGGGTGGTGAAGGGCACTGGAAGGGTGCCTAGGAGGTGTTCGGGAACCCTCCTGGAGGTTTTAAGGCCTGCTGACAAAGCCCTTGCGTATTGATTTTAGTTGGATTGGTCCTGCTTGGACAGGGGTGACTAGATATCTGCCTGAGGTCCCTTCCAACCCTGGATCGCTCGCCTTTCTAAAAGACTCTTGTGGGTGACTCCAATTGCGGGGCGGCTGTCAGAGTGTCCCTCGGTGACAGGAAACTGAATGCTAGAGAAGGCACAGGCCGCTGACAGCAGGAGACTGGGGACGGGCCCTCATGGGCTCTTCTTCAAACCCAGGCTCCACCACCAGACTGCACTGCACCACTTCTGGGCGGCCATGTACCAATTAACACTCGTCATCTACCCCCTCACATCCATTCCATCCGCTGTTACTACATAGACACTGCCCTAAAACCCAACCCCATTACAGACCCTCTCCATAAACTCCAGGGTAACACCGCAATGAAACAATAAACTACGGTAACACGTTACCTCGTGGCAGCCACGGCTAGCTCCTGCAGTTCAGCAGACCTCGCGAGCCTCAAGTCATGGATGTGGAGTGGTCTTTGTCCTGACAGGCAGAGTGGCTGGGCGTGATCTCTAAATGCATGGGCACAATCTGTGTTCTCTCCCATGTGGGCCTTAAGAGTGCAGCCCGACGATCACTGACAGATGTGCTTCTGCGCTTTCTCTTTCTTGGAAATACAGGGGTGTGGCACTGGGAGAGCAGAACTTCCAGGCACACACTCCCTGCGCGTATCAGCAAATAGCCAGAGATCAGGATTTACAGCTTGACATGAGCCTTTCTGGGCGGTGAGGCAATTCTATGAATCCGCAGGGAAAGATCAGAGATTCAGGTTCAAAACAGGAAGGCTGTTTAAAATCCAGCAGAGGGGAGGTGGAGACTGGATAACTTTTCTGACTGATTCTGTTCGTTGAACATAGCGTGTTGTACTTTTTTCGAAACAGCTGTGGTGGGGGCAATGAAAGCCCATCTTTTTCCTAACTATAGAACAATGTTTGCAACAGGAAGGTTCTTAGGCGATGCCGGGATCCTGTGAACGACTGACAACCCAACCCTATGTGGGGTTCCAGTGCTCGGGGACAGAGTTTACTCGGGTCCGTCGAACTTCACGCCCCGTGCAGGGTTCGTATTGTGGTGAGGTGGCTCTCCCAATTCAGTGCCTCCTTGGGCAACCCATCCAAATCCTCTTGGCCTGGGTGCAGCTTGGGATCCTGAAATCAACCCGTCACGATGGGAGAACTGCGATTTGGGGATGAAGTCAGGATCGGGAACTGAAAGTGGGAGGGTGGGTCTGCCCCTCCCAGCTCGTGAGGGAGTACGGCCCTGACCCTCCTATCTCCAACCGCGTCAGGTGTTTCCTGGTGTGGTGCTGATAGCGGGCCGATTATTCAGGTCATATTCATCGGGAGGCCCCAGTGCCACCGGACCCAGAGGAGTGCGGTGCCAAGCCTGGTGTACAACGCCCCAGGTGCACATGACCAGGAGTAATGCTGGTACCAATGCCTGGTGTACAACCCCCAGGGCACACTGGATCCAGGAGTGAGTGCTGGTACCAATGCCCTGGTGTATGGCCTCCTTTGCACACCGGATCCAGGGCTTCGAATCCTTCTGTGCTCCTGGTCTAACAATCAGAAAAGCAAATCCCTGGGGGTGATTACCAGGTGAACAAACTGCTTATTGTTCTCTGATTGTTAAACCAACAGCGGGGCAGGAAGGCGACGAGACTGGTTTGCAGCAGTGTGTGGTTTAGAACAGCGGTTCCCAACCTCGCTGGCCTGTCGCGACCCAGTAAATAGCTTTAGTGCAAAAATCACCTGGCTAAATATTTCTTACATATACACACAGTGCACTGTGCAGACCACAGCAGCATCTCATACGGCTCCCCTTCCACTGGGCCGGCTGGCCTCAGCTGCCACTCTGGGCATTGCAATCTCTGGGGTGGCTGTGCTGCTCAGGTTTGGCCCACTCCTCCTCCCAGTGGGGCCAGGTGGGTCAAATTCGTGTGAGTGGCACCGTGAGCTGGCACATGGGGCCACAATACCACTGGCTGCCGCCTGCCATCATGACAGAGTGGTGGCTGGGCCACTTCAGAGGCCCTGCGCCCCTGTGCACCAGGCTGGACCTAGGCAGCCTGCGGGTGGGCTGAGCTCTGCAAACAGTCCCACAGAGCCTCCTGACTTGACACCCCTCCCTTGAGACCCTTTGATGCGTTTTGGGTCACGACCCACAGGGTGAGAAACTCTGGTCTAGTGCACACACCACAGGCCTGGGTTCTGTCCCTAGCTGTGGGAGGGGAGTGGGGTCTAGGGTTTAGAGCAGGGGTGACTGGGAGCTAGGACTCCTGGGTTCTGTTCCCAGCTCTTCTGGGTGGCTTTTGACAGGTCACTTCCCCATGCCTCCTCCCCATTTATGAAACAGATGGCAAAGGAGTTGGGCCCCCAGACATTTACAAAGTGAGCAAGGTCTGAGAGATGGCGCATTAGTACAGAGTACTGTCCAACCCCATCTGTGTGTGTGTGTGTATGTGATATCACTATTGCTTCCTAGTGGATGAAATCAGAACTGTTCATCCATGTGTCATAGCCCCCGTACTGCTCCCAGCTGGTGGTGATTTCCCTGTAGCTCAGGCACTGGACATTTGGGCTTTAGAAGCTGGTCTGATTGGCTGCAGTGGCTCCGTAGCCAGGCAGGACTGTGGGCTTATTGCAGTGTTTGCTGTGGTCCCGGCAGCTCATGGGACTCCGTGGTGCCTTGAGCAAATGCTGCCATGAGGCGTCTTGCTGAACGCGGCTCCTAACACACTCCTTGTCCTTCCAAACCCTCCCTGCTTTACCGCGCTTATCGGCTGCCCGGCGCTGATAGTGTGCATTGGCCGGTCCCACCCCGTGTTTTCTTCACCTGTTTCAATATTGCCTTTCTGTCCTATCGCTTCTCCCGGCTGGCTCCCAATGCTCCGGCAACATGCAACAGCCCCACGGCGGGCCCAACTCCCTGCCTGAGCACCTCTGGAGTCCTCTGAGCGAGGCCCATTTACCCCGATCTGGCCCAAGAACTAATGGGATGGGGGCCTCTGCTCTGCCCGTCCCATTGCCTGTTCATGTCTGGAATCCCCAGCGTGCGCAGATCTGCCCATCTCTGCCGTCTGTCCCAGCGTGATTCGTCCTTTCCTCATTGGGTTCGGTTTTCCTCCTGGCTCTGCAAATTAGAGCCAGGCCTTGGCTCTCACGGTTCATTTTCTTGCCTTTCCAGGCTGAGCCTTTAAATAGAGAGGGTGAGGATCACAGGGCCTGAGGGCGGTCTCCTCTATGCCGCCAGGGCCCCACTTCCATGCCTGCGGGGCGAGCAACGGGGGAGCTGTGCCCCGATTCTCCTTTTGCTCACACTGGGTGCAAATCAGGGGGTCACCCCACTGACACCCGTGCAGTGATGCCCATCTAAAATCTTCTTTTCTCAGGGCAGAGGATCAGCTGAACAGAGTCGGCAGCTGACTACATATGTTTTTTTAAAACCCCCTTTCAGGTGTTTTTAAGCAGACCTGAGTTTGCTAGGGGTGACTCTTCCCTGCCATCCACACCATAAAGAGCGAACGCCAGATTGGCTGGCCAGCATTTCACACTTGTTTTGCACTAGTGCGCAAGGTGCAGGGCAGAGAAGAAATATGCCCCCCATGAGAGTGTGCGGGAGCATGTCTGTGTGTGTTTGTGCACCCCCATGTGCGTGTGTATCTGGACGGGCAGGGGTGTAGAGTGCACATGCGTGTGTCTGTGTGCATATGACTTAATTTGATTCCCTCCTTTCTGGTGGTTGTCCCGGCTTTGCTTCCACCTCCTAGTGTGCATGTTGCCCTCCCCTTGCACACTCATGGTGGTGCAAGTGACACTTCTTGGCCTCATGCACTGGTTTCCTCTCCCATTCCGCAGCCTCTGGGCTTGATTCTGATCTTACGCCCTCTTCTTTCTCGAGCGTCACTGATTTCCTTGGGGTTCTGCGTGTTTTCCCCTGGGATGACTGAGGACAGCAGCTGACGGAGGGAGGCTGAGATACCAATTCCTTTGCAGCCACGTTCTGCTCTGTTTCTCTTTCACCATCGGTCACGTGTGGTGTGCGTCTGGGCTCTCCCTGGGGCATGAATCACCCTCCTCCTTACACTAGTTGGTTACAGAGCAGACATCAAGAGACCTGAACCTGCAACTCCGCTGATTTCAGTGGCGTCACTCCTGGCCTGCGCCACTGGGAGAAGAGAATTAGGCCCGCTGGTTTCCATGCCTTTATTTCTGATTTACACTGGTCCATGTCCTCCGTCTTCAGTGCAGCTGTTCTGGATTTACATGGGGCCTGCTGATTCCCATGGAGTTACTGCCCATTCACACTTTGTTGTGAGATCCGGGTTTTGGCCCCGTCCTTAAAAAGAAGAAAAATGAAACAAACAAACAAAAATCACACGATCAAAAGTCATGAAACTTTCACAGATGGTCCAGTTAGAACCTTAATCCCCCTTCGTCTCCCCGACCAACAGCCCTTTTCTCACCACTTCTCTTTCCTCGTTGGACTTTCTTCTAGTTTTTCCTCAGCCAGCACCATGAGAATTGGTCAGAGTCGGGTCTCTCGGGAGTCCATTTCTGGCCAGTTTCATTTCACACCCTCTGGGGCCTCTGCTGCGGTTGCAAAGAACGGGATGTTTATTTACAATCCGCTCCTTCTTAAGAAGCAAACTTGGCTGGGGACTGATGGGCGCTGTCCGCCCAGCTAGCAGCCATGCAGCATTGAATTTAATGAGGCCTCTGGCATTAAATTTAACAAGGGCGCGTTAAGGAGGAGGCAGCAGGCGAGGAGATATATGCTGGGGCAGCTGGAGTCCTAGCGTTCAAGGCCAGGCGAGACTGTGACTAGAAGATCTAGGGTCTCTTCTGGACTTAAATGCTATGAAAGTCCCATTCAGACTCCCATCTCTTGCGAGTCCCGCTCAGCCCTTTCTTCCAGGCAGCCCATATCTGGTGGTGGAGCTAGAGCGGAGCTTTTAGCCAAAGTCAGCTGATCTTGAGGGCGAAACTCTGCCCTGTCCCTTGGGGACGATTCCCCTCCCTTGTTGTGGAGGCGCACCTTATCTCCAGTCTGGATTTGTCTTGCTTCGGCTCCAGCCACTTTGCTTTGTTCGGGGTGTTCGACTAAAGAAATCTCCCCGTGGAGGCATTTATAGCCTGTAATCAATCCTCTCTCAACCTTCTCTTGGCCGAGCTAAATAGACTGAGCCCCTGTTATGGATCAGTATTAGTATCCATTGTGTCCTTCTGCTCCCTCCTCTGACACCCTGGTGGTGAACACCCCCAGAAGCCTTTCTGTCTCTCTCCCCGCGAGCGGGGGAAGCTGCTGCTGTCCTGGGAGCATGTGTGAAAGGGGCTTGTAGATAAGGGCTGAGCTATCCATTACAATTTATGGTTAAAGGGCAGTAATCTCCTTCCTCCCATGCCCCGGCCCCTCTTGCCCCTTTTATGAGGCTGTTTCCTCTCCTAGGACGTTGCTGAGTGATACGGATGCTTGCGTCTGCTAGCTGTTCAGTGCTCAGTGCTGTTCCCAGCAGGCTGGGATCTGGGACTCCTCCCTGCAGCACACACACTCAACCTCCTCCCTCCTTGGAGTCGAGCAGCATGTTTTGAAGACTAGTCAGTTACCTCTCTGGGGAACACGCTCTGTCCTGCCCGGGATTGAATTTATCCTGCATCCACCCTGCTGCTGCTCTGTGGAGCGACTCCTGATTCACACCAGGGTGGGCGAGGGAGTCTCTCTGCAGCCGGATGGCCTTCCCGGGCAGCCTGACAATAACCAGGGCCTGTAAAAGGGATGATTTTCAAAGGTGCCTTTTAACTCACAAAGTGTCATTAACAAGTGCCAGGGATCGTTTCCACTCACATCAGCTGTAGGTTCTAGATTTCCCCTGGCGATAGCCACCAGCTCCATAGCAACCCCAGCTACCCTCTCCCCCCTACAGTGGCTTGTCACAGTGGGGGACCCCGATCAATAGGAGGAGACGGTAGAGTCTTTGGGGCATTCCCCAGATGGGCCTGGAGGGAGCGTGGCACAGCTGGATGGGCGCTGGGGAACCACGGCATGGCACAGCCCCAGTTTGTGTGGGCGATCTGGGGCGGGCACCCAGGGCAGGAAGCACTGACAGTGCAGGGAGGTCCTCATGGTGGAGTGGAGGGGCCCACCAGGGGGTGATCCTGCCAGGGCGGTGGTGGGAGTGCACTGACAGCACAGGGGCGCAGAGGGTCCCCAGCATGTGCCTCCCGTTCTTGCTGGGTGATGGCTGCCCAGTGGAGGAGCAGCCTTGGGCACTCTCATGGGGGCTTTAGCCCAGCTCTGGGGCATGGCTGCCAGCACAATTGGGAGATGCGCCTGGCTCTGGGGAGGAGGTGGGAGGATGCTGCTTTCCATCCTTCCCTCCCCGCATCACCAGCACCGGGGCTTTAAGAGTCCAGCTGAATTAGTATGCACCTGAGAGAGGCCATGAATAAAGAGGTGGGAAGGGAAGGTGCAAGAGGATGAGGGGTAACTTCACCTGGGCTTAGGTTATCCCACTGTTGCCTGCTAAGGGGCGGTTTGCACTCCCTCTTCCTCCCAAAGTAGCTAGTGTTGGGGACGGGATACTGAGCTCCATGAGCCCCTGGCCTGATCCAGCTTGGGGGGAGCACAAAAGTGTGTAGCCTCGGCCTGGGTGGGTGTGTGGGTATGTGTTACAGTTCCCTGTGCCTCAGTTTCCCTGCCTTTCTTGTCTAATTTAGACTGAGCTCTATTGAGCCTGGATGGTCTCGCTGGTGCTTTGTGAACAGATTCTGCCCTCATCTGTCCCCTCATTGACCCTACCTGCTTCTGCTCCTGGGGCCCCTGGGGCCCCAGCCCCCCCCTCAGCTGACCCTGTTAAAGCAGGAGCAACCACAACTAAATTATCCCAGCCAGGGCTTTGTCAAGCTGGGCCTTAAAAACCTCTAAGGAAGGAGAGTCCACCACCTCCCTAGGGAACCCATTCCAGTGCTTCACCACCCTCCTATTGAAATAGTGTTTCCTAATATCCAACCTAAACCTCCCCCACATGGGGTTATACAAACGGATCCCAGGTCTCCTGGCCCCCTCCAAGGGCAGAGCCTGACGGGTCGTCCCCCCTTTGCATCTGCTGGAAGGAAGATAATGGAGGAAGCTGGACTGAGGTCTGAATGGGGCCCCTGAGGCTGCACCCTGCTCTGGGGGGCCCTGTGGGTGAGGAGGGGGGAGCCTGCGTGTGCTCCAGCACCGGGAGGCTAGGAAGGGCCAGAAATAGCCTCCAGCGTAGGGGTGGGGTATCATGGCCCAGCAAGGCTGCTCCACCGGCCATTAACAGCAGCCAAGCCCCGGGCACAAGGGTGGGGGGCAGGACAGTGGGCTCACTGGAGCCTGGCTCTGGTCACTGACAGACCCAAAACAGCGGGCGGCCTCCCCTGCCCCATCTGTGACTTGGTGCCACACGACACACAGGCCCACGTTAAACGGATTCAAAGCCGGCCGACAAGTCTCCAGATGGAACTGTCCGTGGGTCCGTTTCCAGTGGGGTCCCACAGGGATCGGTTCCTGGCCCCTCGCTGTTTAACTGTGTTATCGATGACCTGAAAGAAACCATGAAATCCTCCCTGATAAAGTTTGTGGAGGACACCCAAATTGGGGTCACTGGCACAGAGCAATCTGGGTCGCTGGGTAAACTGGGCGCAGGCCGACAATACGTGTTTTAACCCGGCAAAATGTGACTGTCTCGATCTGGGAACAGGGAATGTCGGCTGCACTTACGAGGGGGGTGGGGGAGCCTCTCTCCTGGGAAGCAGCGACTCTGAAAAACATTTTGGGGGTCGTGGTGGATAATCAGCGGAAGAGGAGCTCCCAGTGGGATGCTGGAGCCAAAAGAGCTCGTGCCATCCTGGGATGTATGAACAGGGGAGTTCCAGGTAGGAGCAGAGAGGTTATTTTCCCTCCATGTTTGGCCCTGGTGCGACCGCTGCTGGGATCCTGGGTCCAGTTCTAGTGCCCATCATTCAAGGAAGACGTTGATCAATCGTAGAAGGGGTCAGAGAAGAGCCCTGAGAATGGTCAGAGGGTGAGGAAACTTGCCTGGTCATGAGAGACTTTAGTTTAACAATGAGAAGGTGAAGAGGGGGAACTTGAGCCCCATCTATCAGTACCAACATAGGGAATAATGTTGCATAACAGGCTCTTCGGTCTAGCAGAGGAAGGTCAAACACGATCCGACGGTTGGAAGTTGAAGCGGGACAAATTCAGACTGGAAGTACGGGGTCAGTTTTCAATGGTGAGAATCATTAACCCTGGGAGCAGGTTGCCAGGGATCATGGTGGATTCTCCAACACTGACAAGGTTTAAATCAAGGTGGGCTGGGAGTTGAGATGTTCTCTAGGGATTATTGTGTGTCATACAGGGGGTCGTTCTAGCTAACCACAAGGGTCCCTTCTGGCCATGGAACCTATAAATCCCTCCTTGAGATTGGCCAGTGAGTCTGGCTTGGGTCTCTGGGGGGTTTGAAGCCAGGGCCAGCTAAGGCTATGTGAGGCCCCAGCTCCTCGATGCTCCTGATCCCAGCGACAATAAAAATATTTAAACAAGTGTTTCCAGCCGTGGGGTTGGCGAGAAAAGCTCTGCAACATGAGACAGGTGTGAATGGTGCAGCGAAGCTGCCGGGGTTTGCAGAGAGCCTGAGCTGATTGCTCCGAGGGGTAGCTGCCCTATGCAGCCCTGGTGCTAATTCCCAGCCCCACTGCTCTGTGTGGGGCAAGAGGAGAGGAGTGCATTGGGCCCAGCCCCCTCTTCCTGCAAGCAGAGACACCCCAGCTGCTGGGGTGAGCACTGGGAGGGAAGCGGAGCCCCTGCCTCTGCCAGGAGGAGCCAGAAGGCGGAGCCCTGGGCTGGGGGGGGTAAATCCAGTGTTGTTTGAGCTCGGAGCTTTCAACAGATCCTCTGCTGCTTGAGATAAAGGAGCAGCTCCCCCAGCAAGCAGCTGTGGCAGACTCTTTTCCTCAGGCAGACTAGTCATTGGAGGGTGACATGACCCCAGTTTTTGGGAGAGGGATTGTAACCCCTCGTCATACACAGCTAGAGAGCAGAGACCTTAAGCACATAGGCACCCACGGGGAGGGGGTGCCTGACACTGGCCACTCATGGCTCTGGGAAGAGTGGGGGCTACTGGTTAGAGCTGGAGAACTGGGAGCCAGGATTCCTGGGTTCTCTCCTTGGCTCAGGGAGGGGAGTGGGGTCTAGTGGTTAGAGCGGGGAGCTGGGAGGCAGGACTCCTGGGTTCTATCCCCAGCTCCAGAGTTTGGCTCATACTGGGGCATCCCAGGTAGATGGGTTCCCAACACTCTATGGGTTTTTCCCAGCACTAGTCAGATAGCTCTGGGGGCAACCGCTGTGTGTAAGAGCTTGGGGGGTGGAATCAATAAGTAGAAACTTCTGCGGGGGAGGGTTGTTAAAAGGTCCCAGAGCTGAACACACACACACCCTGGTCCCTCCCCAGCTCCATCCCCCCTTGTAGCCTCTTCTAACATCACTCCCCGCCCCGGGCAGTGGCTGTAACCTCCCCTCTCCCCCCAGATCCGTGCCTACATCGGCGGCCTGGCCCCGGACGGCTATGAGAAGGGCGACATGGTAGCCTTTCGCTTCAGTGCCTTCAACCCCATCCTGGACCCCTGGATCTTCATCCTGTTCCGTAAAGCCGTCTTCCACAGCCTGCGCACGCTGCTCTGCTGGCCCTGGGCCGGGCGTCGGAGCCCAGAGCCCCGCAGGCTGGACAGCGTCCCCTTCCAGCCCAACTTCTCCTGCTGAGACGTGGGCCCTGGGCACCGCCAGGCCCTGCTGCAGGGACCACAGGCACTGAGCTTAGCCATGGGCCCCGCCAGGCCCCGCCGGGGGCACCACGGACGCCTCCAGGTGCCCTGCCATGGGCCCCACTGCAGCACCATGACATCTCCGGGCATGGGGCCCAATGGGCACCTGGGGCTCTCCACCCCCAACCGCACCCATTGGCTGCAGAGGATGAAGAGGAGATCCAGGCACACGGCTGGGTGGGGCTGTGACTGGGGACAGTGACAGTGCGAGACTGAGCATGAGCTAAGGGGGCCAAGCAGGGGAGATGCCCCTCCCGGTGTGGGGCAGAGGGACTTGTGGGGGGAGAGGCATGGATGCCCCTCAGGTGGGGTATAAGGGACATTTCACACCCCCCCCCCAGCAACTAGAAGGTGGAAGGTGGTGCAGGAGGCCAGAGGCCGAGCACCCTGAGGGAGGGCAGGGGGACACCAGGTCAAGGGGAAAAGGGGCAGCTTTGATCCCAACACTGATTCCCCCCCAATACTCTGGGCATGATCCAAATGGCGGGTGGAGAGGGGCATAGGGATTATTGGCTGGGCTATATGCACACACACCCACACTTGTGGAAATGGCACAGTCCGGCCTCTGGCTTGTTAATAGCACTTGCAATTAAATGCCTCCTTCCTCCTTATTAAAGATAATTTAACGGAGTCGCTTCCCAGTCATCAATTTGTCTTGAGGGGGAGCAGAGGGCTGGGATAATATAGGGGGGGCTGTGAGTTGGTAGTGAAGGGTGTTGGCAGAGCTTTGGGGGGAAGCCCAGGGCTGGGATAACATGGGGGGGGCTGCGGGTTGGTAGTGAGGGCTGTTGGCAGAGCTCTGTGGGGGGGACCCCAGGGCCAGGATAACAGGGGGGCTGTGGGTTGGGATTAAGGGGCATCAGCAGAACTGGAGGGGGGAACCCAGGGCTGGGATAACATGGAGGGGTTTGTGGGTCAGGATTAAGGGGCGTCGGCATAGCTGTGTGCGTGGATGCCATGGGGTGGCCTGGGGGTTGTGTGTGCCCCCAGTTGCCTCAGTCTCCCTGCCCGGATCCTCCCCTTCCTCTGCCTACGCTGCCCACTCTGCCCTCCAGCCGGTGCCGCTACACCCCGGCATGTCTCTGTCCTGTCCGGCTCTGCCCCACGCTGGGATCCGGGTGCCGGAGCTGACGCCGCAGCCAGCACTGAGCCCAATGTAAATATTTCCTTTGCTGAATTAATCCCCCTTTAGCCTCCCCTACGCAGTCACTGGCTAATCCCCCCATGTCTAAATATTTGCAGCGCTGTCCTATGGCGGGCAGAGTGCCAAAAACCTACTGGCCCATGGCACCCTCCCACTTGCAGCGGCGGAGGCAGCCTCCCCTCACTGCCCTGGACTGGTGGGGAGGCTGATCCTTGGTCTGGGGGTCTGAATTAGGGAGTGTGGCCACAGGGAACTGCCCTGTGGCACCTGTACCTTTTGCGCCCCTCCCCCACCCCGAGAATGCAGAACCCATCAGCCTCCCCCTTTCCCCTGGGTGGTGGGCTCAGGCTGGTGCAAAGATCTACCATGCCCAGGCACTGCCCGCCTTGCCCTCTTCTGGGCTGCTCAGACCCTGCAGCAGCTGTTTCCTTCTCCCACAACCCACCCCTGGCCTGTGGCTTGGCTTCTCTCGCTGAAATCTCAAGCCACTTGTTCAGGGGTGGGATGGAGGGAGCCATGTCTGAACAAGTGCTGTGCAAATGTGAGGTCACCGGATGGAGCAAATCACTGCCTAGGAATTCGGGTGGTTAGCTGCATCACTCAGCACAGACAGAACCCAGCCTCTGCCCCGCTTGCACCCCGCCCCCGGAGGCAAAGGGAAATCTCAGCAGAAAGCGGTAGAGGGGTCTGTGACACACAGGAGCAGTTCTGAGTGTGTCCAGGAGACGGCAGAAACATACATGCAACCACCCCAATACACTGCAGTAATCAATAAAGGGAATAATAATATACGGTCAATTAACACCTTCCCTCCTGCCTCCTACTTGCTCTGCCTCAGTTACCACACAGCGCTCGCTGTGACAGGGCCCCGATCTTGGTCACTGTGTGTCTGGGTGGCGCCTGGCATGACGGGTCCCTGATCTCAGTCACTGTATGTCTGGGCAGCTCCCGGCGCGATGGGGCCATGATCTCAGTCACTGTGTTTCTGGGCAGCTCCCTGCACAATGGGGCCCTGATCTCGGTCACTGTGTGTCTGGGCGGCTCCCTGCGTGCCGGGACCCTGATCTCGGTCAATTTGCGTCTCTGCAGCGCCTGGCACAAATTAGCGCCTTTTTTCTGATTGTAATAAATAAAATTAATTAAAGGCACGCTATCAGATGCTTCAAATATCAAGTCTATAAAGATCTTTTATGAGGACTCTGGTTTTTGGCATGTGTTGTATGTGGAAAAATGAATTAAAACTATAAATAAAAAGAATAAAAATGTCTCTAAAGCCTGTGACAACTGGAGTGCATTTGCCAAGGCTGGAAGGGCTCATTGCATCCCTGACGTTGAAGTGGCTCTATCCAATTGACTTTCCTTCTTCACTTGTAGCGTTAAAAACCCTCACTCTTGGTGGTAGAACATCCTGGGGGCCATTTAGGGATCCGGGGCAAAAATCTGTCTGGGGATTGGTCCTGCTTTGAGCAGGGGGTTGGACTAGATACCTCCTGAGGTCCCTTCAACGCTGATATTCTATGATTCTATGAAATCAGAACAGAAACCATTCCGGGACGATCCGATCATGACGGCGTTGAGGGTCATAGTGTTGAAGGCCAGAAGTGACCACTGATCATTGGGTATGTTCAAGGGCATGAAATGCCACCCAAATATCAAACCCAATCACTTTAGTTAGAGCAAAATGTTTCAGTCCTCAGAGCCATAGAAAGCAGCCGACTCTGAGTACCTCCATGGATCTAGGCCATAGACAGAGGCTGAGGTGGATGCTGGGCTTTGTGAGCAGGTGAAGGCTGGTTAAAAGGAGACCCGCATCAGTAACGTGACATTAACTGCAGCTCCCACTAGGTGCTTCCTGGAGAGCTGCAGAAAAGAGGCTGGCCTGGGGGGGGGCGCTGCATTCACCCCCTTGCCCACGTGCATGGGGGTACCTGGGGAAATTATGCAGCTGAGTCGCCTTTAATAACTGGATATGATGCCAATACACCCATATTAACTCCAGGGGTTCCTTATCTCTCCTTGCTGGCGGGGCTGTGGAACAGGTTTCCAGTTTAACGGAGTTAGATCTGGTTGCCAAGTGCCATGTATAGGAGTGGGCACGTAGAAGTGGGATCCTTCTTAAATAGTTTGTAAGCCCTCTGGTGGTGTTCACCGGCTTGCATGCTGCAGAAGCCGCCAGAAGCTAGCTAGAGCGGCCATGTGTGTGTGGATGGGGGTGAGTGTGTGCGGCAGGTTGTTATATTATTCAGTAGATATTCCAGCTCATTGTCCCCTACCCCTTCCAGCAAAACACCTGCAGATTTGGGTCGGCTGAAAGATTCAGTTCGTTCTTTCTTTCTTGCAAGGTTGTGTTGTTTGGCTGAATTGTTCCAGTCGAAAAAAACCTCTTTAACCAAAATGAATACAGCTGAAAAAAATCAAACTCTTTGGAGGTCTTTTGAGCAGTTTGCGGGATTTTTTTAAATGTTGCTTTTTAATGACATTTTTGGTTCCAAATGTCTGTTAGTTTTAGTTAGACAATGTAACAAAAAATGTTTGTTTTTTAAAAATGCTCAAAAATCTAAAGGCGCCAGTTCATTTGCCCCCAAAGCTGGCCGCCGATAAAATCTGAGGATGACATAAAAATCGGGGACGTGGCAAACAATGAAGAGGACAGGTCACTGACACAGAGTGATCCGGATGGCTGGCTAAGCTAGGCCCAAGCAAGCAAGCTGTGTTTAATATCGCTAAATGCAGACATCTGGGAACAAAGAGCACAGGCTGTACTTAGCGGATGGGGGACTCGCTCCTGGGAAGCAGTGAGTCTGAAAAACGTTTGGGCGTCGTGGTGGATAATCAGCTGAACATAAGCTCCCAGCTGGGGCCAAAAGAACCTATGTGATCCTGGGCTGTATAAAGAGGGGAATCTTGAGTAGGAGCAGAGAGGTTAGTTCCCCTCTGCATTTGTAGCTGATGCGACCGTTGCTGGACTCCTGTGTCCAGTTCTGGTGCCCACCATTCAGGAAGGATGTTGATCAATTGAAGAGGCATCAGAGAAGAACCACAAAGAGTCAAGTCAGGGGCTGACTGGATCCCCATATATCAGTACCAACACAGGGAACAACTATTGAATAATGGGCTCTTCAGTCTAGCAGAGGAAAGTCTAATACGATCCGATGGCTGGAAGTGACAGCTGGACAAATTCAGACTGGAAATATTTAGTGGTGAGAGTCGTTAACTGTTGGAACAATTGACCAAGGGAGCATGATTTGATGTCTCCCGTGACAGTTCTATTAAGCTCTCAGTTGGCTCATTGTTTCATCGGTAGATCATAGAGATAGAGTTGGTAAAAGATATCAGAGTTACTTTATCCGTGCTTCGCCCATACCTAGTCCAAACCTCCTGCTAATTTCAAAAAGCAGGACCAACCCCAACTAAGTCATCCCAGCCAGGGTTTGTCAAGCCACCTTAAAAACCTCTAAGAGGAATCTCACTACCTCCCTAGGGAACCCATTCTCGCTGCCCCCTCACACCCTCCTAGTGAAATAGTGTTTGCTAATATCCAACCTAGACCTCCCCCCTGCCACCTTGAGACCACTGCTCCTTGTTCTGTCATCTGCCACCATGAGTAACAGCCGCGCTCCATCCTCTTGTGAACCCCGCTTCAGGTAGCTGAAAGCTGCTATCAAATCCCACCTCCTCTTCCTCTTTTGCAGACTAATAACCCCAGTTCCCTCAGCCTCCTTATCAATGCCCCAACCCTGATCATTTCATTGCCCTCCAATTTGTTCACATCCTTCTGTAGTGTGGGGCCCAAAACTGGACTCCTTCACTCTTCTAAAGTCCGCTCTGGAACATTGCTTGGGCTGTTCTCTGCCCATCGGGCATGACCGTCACTCCCCTGTCACTTCGCACTCCTGAAGCGCCGAGGAACTACTAAGTAATATTTTTTAAAGACCATTTCCAATTTCCTAACAGTTGTTGGCATG